>NC_133655.1:111238526-111423860 GCF_009905375.1 Apium graveolens
TTTACACTTTAAGATCTCAATTGACCTAGCTTTTGCAAATCTACACCGTTCTCTCTCGTTTCAAACTCTTTCTTTTTAAAATCACTTACCCATTCCAACTCAAATACTATTAATGGATGCCAACTATGTTTGAGCTGTTATCCCAAATGGTACCAACTACTTGGTGTTTACAATGCAAATCAAGCTCCTAACAGTTTCAAATGCTTTGTCAAGTTTTTGTCTGAATCCAATCTTGCAGGAGCTCTAACTGCTAACCATGTTCTCTATCTGGATGTGCTCAATGAGTTTTAGAATGCAGTTGTAGTGAATACTGTTGTGCATGAGAATCGGGCAGTTTCCTTGGTTGTTAATTACTCAATTCAGGGAAGACATGTGGAGTTTGATGCCAATTATGTTAACAAGGATTTGGGCATCCCTACAGATGGCATGGTGGAGGTACCAACAGCATAAGAGTTGGCTGAGTTTATGGATTTCATAAACTACAGTTAGAAGATCACATTTCCAGTCTTAACAAGAAGCATTTAAGGAAAGAATGGTCCTTTCTTTTTTATTCCATTGTGAGAGCCTTCACATGCAGGTTGACTGGGTATGACAATATATCTAGTGTTGTTTCAAAAGCTAGTTTTTTCCATGGCTTATAACAGGAACATCAATGTTGTCCTATTGATCCTGGAAGAGCTCAGCACTAGGCTCACAATGCCACTGGTAAGTAGAGGTAAGTAAATTTTCTTACCTAGGTTTACAATGTCTACTTTAAATTATAAAGTTGAAGACATTCATTTGATTGAAGGAATTGATAGGAATAAAATAGACAAATGTAAACAGGTGTCAATAATGTTATTTGGGTCACTTATTACAAAAAATCAGGCGAGGGTAGCGCTAAACGTCATTAACTTTATGTTGGAGATTTAGGACCTACCCTTATCTTTTTCCTGACAAGAGGTCTAATGTAGGTTCTAGTTCAGTTATGGCTCCTACACCTATATTAATACAAAAATTGGATAACCAACATGAGCCTTTCCTAACTGAGACCCTTCCAAAACCACTAGAAGGTATGGAACCAACTACTTCAGCCTTTTAACAGGCTGGAGTTAGTAAAAAAGAGAAACCAACACCAATAGTTATTGTTTCTCATAATAATGGGGACCAAACACTTATTGAGTCAAACCTGGTCAGAAAGCAAAAGAAGTCTAGGAAGGTTGAGTTGACCACTCAATTAGCCACCTCTACATCTTCTCAAAAAGATGCAGTTATAACAAAGGGGCATGAACAACTCTATGGGCACCTGCTTAACAAGGTATCACTATTGAACAAAGTAGTCTCCCCATTGTATCCTGTAAAGAGTCTGCACCACCTCTTGAACTCTCTCAAGAGGTTGAAAGAAGCAATTTGGATGGCACACACACTTAGAGCACATCTCTTGAAACTCCCTCATCCATTCAGGGGGATTTTCAAAAATCAAGTCTGAAATTTCTAATCTTCTTTCAAATTTCTTCATCTTATAATGAAGGGCGTGAATCCATTTCTCAAGCCTTGGCTAAATTAAGTGACCACAATTCAAGAAACTGTGATCACCACTCATACAACACATTATGATGGTGAGAGGCTTCATGCTGAGGTAGACCTTGATGACACCATCACAAATACATGGGTTTCATCAATTTTTACTTAAGACCCTGTGCATGTTATTCTAGGACCTTGATGTGCACCACAATCTTCACGTAATGATAGGTTTTAGGGTAGTATCCTTGACGGGGGACTTCTCAAATCCTCTCCAATTCAGTTGGAGGTTTCTCAAGCAGGAACAACTCCCCTCACAACCCTGGCTGAAATTGTTTTGTCAATTGAGGCTAGGAGTACAATTTCCAATGATCCAGTCATTAAAGAGGCAAGTATAGCACATTCAAGTGCTATTTCCTTGCAAGAGGAATAAGGGTTTTAGGCCATGGTACATGATAGTTACCTGTTCAAATCTTCTCCAATTCAAATGGAGGTTCCCACTAGTGGTGAACAACACATTATCACAAAACACATCTCAAGTTGTGAGTTCAACTACGTCCCCTGTTATAGGCACAATTACTACTTCCATCCCAAAAACCTAAAATACAATAGACCAGCCCTCAACCTCAAATAATACTCATCAACCCTCACACCTCGTATCTCAATGGTTGCAAGATGCTCAAGCCCAACCTACAACAATCAATGATTTTTTGGTGGAGCAACTTGCAGGCCTAGCCAATATGACCCAACAACTCCTCACTACAGATATGTCAAACTAAGACTATCAAGCTATTCTAGTTTCTTACAAGGAGGATATTGAGGAACAACAGGAGAGATTTCAGATGAAGCAGATGGTAAAGTGAATGCATGGCTTTCCAAAGACTTCACAACAACAATGGATGAAGCCTTAGCAAAGTTCAGAGAAGAATATATGACAATTTTGGGTAGCAATGCTAAGGTCCTCACTCCTCAAGAAGTCTATGATAATGTGATAGAGGTGTACAAAGCTCAGTTGAAGGCCTTTCACCATAATGGAAGAGCCATGGAACATACCCTGGACAACATCAACTTGTTGTGAAGAAATTAATCAATGATAAGATTGATGAACTAATGCCGACACTCATAGATATCAAGTCTAAGTTTAATAAGTTTTCAAACATACTTCAAACTCTCCTCTCTCTCTCACACACAGTTGAGGAAAGTATATCCAAGTTGAGAGAGTCTTTCATAGCCTTGTATGAGGTGATCTAGAAGGAAATCACTCAGAATAATGACTCAAAGGTTAAGCGGGATCAACTGTACAAGGCTGGATTTGAACCTTTAGCTTTGGTCATGGAAGAGATCAAGAATGTTGTGCAGAAATTCTTTTGGCACCTTAGTTGCATCTAGTCCACAACCCATGTCTACATCCACAAACTTTCAAATCCAAAACTTGCAAGCTCAAGTATCTACTCTACAATCTTCTAATGGACTCTCTTACAACTCAAGTCTCTCAGTTGACTTCACTGGTACGAAGTGAACAACAATACATAAAGTCCCTAGTGGACTCCCACAAACATCTACAGATGCAGAATTCAGTATCTTCGGGGATATTATGAGAGATTTTAAACATACCTCTTCCAGAATCACCACAAATAGTAAGGACTACACTCCCTCTACCTACAATCTCTATGCCTTCTACCAAAACTAAGGGGGAGATGAAGTCACAGTTATAATTAAAATCATCAAGCCAAGCCACAACTCAAGTTCACAAGAAGGATGATGTTGGAATGGAGAGTCTCTTGAAAGCAGCTGAAGGACCTTGTCTTGACAAGGAATTTTATGAACTCCTTAAAGCTCTCAAAATCTCTCTTAACAATAATCACTTCACTACAAGAAGGCTTTGGACGGAAATATCAATTTTTTAAGGGTGGTGATGGTGATCAATGGCAATTTTAGAGAAAAGAGGATTGTTGCAAACATCAATGACTCAGGAGTGGACATGTGTATACATGTGTCTCTTTCTTATCTCCAATCTAAAAGAGCATATGAGCTGGACATCCTAATCAATAAAGTCAACATGGTGATTTCAGAGGACACTCTCTTGCTCAATGAACTCAAGAAAGGTTAAATAGCTGCATTTCCAGAAGCTTACCTTTAGCCTAGCAAGGCAGTGGCCTACATCCGTCCATCTACCAAAAGGTGCAAACACTTCATGATTCCTAAACACTGTGTCATGGGAAACTTGAGATGGATCATAACTTTGGAAACTGATTTAAAGACCAAGAAGAGCAAGATTATTGAAGATGAAGAGATGATCATGATTTTGGGTAGATACTTGAAGAATGCTTAAACCATATTGCCTAGAACTCAAATCAATACTAAAGATGACTTAGATGATGATGATCAGAGGAAAGGTGAGCGAAAATCTTCTGGCTCAAATCCAAGTCAATCTAGCAAAGCAACTGACAGCAAGGGTGATGACAAGAAGAAGGAGAAAGAAGAAAATAAAGGAAGGGATGATAGTAAGAAAAGAAGGGAAGGATGGAGAATGGATAACAAAACAATAAGATGTCCAAGGAATCCAAATATCACAAACTCACAAAACTTAAACTCCCAAATGTAGCCAAATAGACACTCAATCAATCCAACCTCAAAAAACCAAGTAACCTATACAAGCCAACTGCAAACTCCATACTTAAATTACCTATCACAGCCAACCAAGTCTCTTTAAAGAAAATATCAAATCCACCTTCATTTCAAACCTCCAACCAAGACTCACTTCAAAATTGCAGGAAGAAAAACAAAGAAAATTCAAGCTAATGATGGTGCCATTTAGAACTGTTTTAATCAAGATGACTTTCTACCAGTTTCAAGGAGCATAACAGATGATCATTATCACCAACAACTATCTAAGAAGATAGTCAAAGTTCGGGTTATTTCCATGAGAGAAGTCAGGATCTACTACAAGGATGGTTCCTTCATTCTGCTGAATAGAGAAGTAAAATATATATTTTCACTGTAGAACTGAAGAGGGTGATCAGTTTGATGAAGGATAAGGATTCCACTACAAGAATATGGAAGGCTGTGTTGGCAGGGTAAGAGAAAAGGATATCAGGCTTTAAGGGAAAAGGCTAAGAGGGAGGAAATAGAAAGAAAATATGATGAAGAAATTGAGATGTTTGAAAGAAGATCAAATGAATTGAAGGCAAAGGGGTAGAGATCTCAGAGATATTGACAAGTCAAAATATGTATATAGAGATCTCAGAGGTATCGACAAGTCATTTCTACATGTAGAGATCTCAGAGATATCGACAAGTCAAACTCTTCATGTAGAGAACTCAAGATGTCAACAAGTCAAAAGCCTATATAGAGAACTGGAGATATCAACAAGTCATCATGCATGTAGAGAACTAGAGACGTCGATAAGTCATTTACATATGTCGAGAACTCGAGATATCGATAAGTCATTATACTTATCGATATGTTACTTCTCTACAGAACAAAAGAAGATCTCGACATACTATCTCAAATTCAGAATACAGAAAAGTTCATGATTCAAGATTATCAGTCAACAAATAATTCATTCACTAAATTGGAAAGTTTATAAAAGTAGATTGAAGAATACAAGATCAAGGGCCAAGATTCACTGTCACCAGTGCATATTTCTTTCTAGAAATAGACAAGACATTAACTGGTCCAAACATGTCCCTGTGAATAAGCTACAATGGTGCACTTATAGAATTTACAGTCTTGCTATTGTTGGATTTCGAGCACATAAACGGAACGGAAATAGTAATTAAAACGTGAAAAATCAGAATATTCGAAACCCACCGCAGGATCCATGCGGAAAATAGATATTTAATTCGTAGATCAGATTGTTTACCTTAAGAAACTTTACAAATTGATTGATTAATGGAGATCCAAAGCTTGTTCAATCACCACGCATCCCGCTTCCGCGATCTACGCTCTATCGGTATTCACACGAATGCTTGAACTCAAGGATTTGATGTGTACTAGCACAAACTCGTTTCTTCTTACTCTCTCCATCTTCTCTCTTGGTGGCTAGGGTTTTAGTAAAAGTCTTACATACAAAATCAGCCACACAAGAAATATTATATAGAGAGTATAATAAGAATTATAACTCTTAACTAGTTAGGGGTTATTATAAATTCGAAATTCCTATTTGTATAATAATTAAGTCACACTTAATTATTTAACAAATGAATTTCATAATTAAATTTAGTCAATTCGAATATCAATATTTATCTAATTAATTAAGTCATACTTAAATAATATTATAAATAATTTGAATTAATTTATATAATTTAAATTAAATAATCCTTCAAGCATTCTAAGTGTGTGACCCTATAGGTTATTATTACGTTGGCAACGAATTTCAAATCTAAATTAAAATAGTAAATAATGAGCAGCATCTAGTAATACATCATTGCTACCCAAGTAATAATAATTGAATCGGTGATCGATTAGACCTTTCGTGAATAATGTACAATGTTACATAATCCCTTTAACCAAATATTATAGAATAAACTAGAGGCATGTAATGTGTCATCCTCATCATAGTTTAATCCAAGTTTCCTTGATCAATGAGTAAACTATCATATCAAATCAATATTTGAACGTGACCACGCATTTCATAGTCTAGCTCACACAAGAGGCCAATAATATGACTCCTAAAATAGGAGGGTTAAATCCTATCTAAATCATTCATATTTCTCATACGATTCATAATATACCCAATTTCCACATTTATCATTATCCGGTCAAGGACAACTTTTAATGGAATCAATGTATATTAATTCTCGTATAGAAATATAATGACTTCAGGTCTAAGGACCATTACATCGTTATCACTGTGAGAATTACTTATGACATAACAGACATGTAGAATCTCACATTGGGTCTGTCTAGCACCATGTACATATACATCTGCCAGTGTTTTTGACTTTAGTATCATCATACCTATGATCAATGAGATGTGATCATCAGTCAACAAACACACCAGTCTTAATGCATTATTATTGTCCCTTAATAATAATACTCGACTAGGGACCTTTAGGAATATTGATACTATTCTCATAATCTCATTTTAAGTCACTTACCTAGAGATATAGAATTGCATATCATATTCCAAGGACATTTATTAATCTAACATTTATATCGCAGTAAATTAAGAATTAATAAATTATAAAGGGAATAATCGATAAAACATAAACATTAATAATCCTAGTGTCTTAAACTAAAACATTACAGTGTTGTCTCTAGGGCACAAACACTAACAATTTCCCACTTGCACTAGAGCCAATCACCCATGTATCTAATACTCATGGAACTAGTATGACCATCATGCTTCTACTGCGACAAAGCCTTATTCAGTGGGTTTGCAACACTATCATTACTATGTACTTTACATTTATATCTCCTTGATCATTAATCTCATTAATAAGGTGATATCGCCTGAGGACATGCCTAAACAGTTTCCTTGGTTGTTTCAAAAGTATCAATATATTCGGCTTCCATTATAGAATCATCAATGTTCTTGCTGTGAACCAATCCAGCTAACATAACTTATATTTAGACAAAACACAAACCAGACATAGACACATAATCATCCTTGTCTATCCAGAAATTAGGTTAAGAAACTAGTATCAGTGTAACCCTTTACAACCAGTTCCCTATCTTCCACATACACCAAAAATAAATCTTTAGTCCTCTTTAAGTACTTAAGAATATTCTTGAAAATTATCTAGTGATCCTCACCTGGATTAGACTGGTATATGCTCGTCATGCTCAAAGCATACGAAATATCAGGATAGATACATATCATTATACACTTTATAGATCCAATTGCTAAAGCATATGGAGCTTTCTCAAACGGCCCTTATCATCTAATGATTTAGGGGCAATTATCTTTTGAGATCACTATCCCATGAGACATCGAAACATATCCTTTTTTTATCTCCTACATCCTAAAATGATGCAATATTTTATCAATGTACGTACTTCGACTAGGTCGATTAATCTTTTCATTCTATCTGTAGGATTTTATACATCACAGAAGCATGGTAAAACAATTTTCTTGATATAAAATCCAAATAAAGGCACACAAATCGTGATTAAATCACATGGGATGGATTTTTAAACTTTAAAAGCGATCCAAGAACGATGAGCGGAGATCCCTAGCAGCTGCTCCTCAAGTGTGAAGCACTCCACCGGTATCCACCAAGAGATCAATGTGATGGAGGAGGAAGGGGTTGAGAAAATTAGTTGCCTCCTTTTCTTTTCTACTTTAGAATTAGGGTTTATTATTTAGGTTGAGGCAAATAGGGTTTATAATGGTATATTTATAGGCAAAATTTTCAGCTGAAAATTTTCCCATAAAATATTATTATTATTATTAACCCTTTAATTGATTATTCTTATTAACCAATTAACTAATAATTAAAACACCTTTTAATCATTAATCCCTTTTCTAAACACTTTAGAAAAATAATTCTCTCACTTGATTTAATTTTCAAAATTAAATTCTTAATTAATAATATTAAGAACTTTTCTTAATTAATTTATAGCTAATTAAATCTCATTTAATCAATTATTAAATTTGCTAATTAATTATTTATTTCAAAAATAAATAATTACCAGCCATTATTAATTAATTCCTCTACCATTAAATCATTCTCTTTTATGGTGTGACCCTGTAGGTTCAATATTAAGCCGGTAGTAGAAATAAATAATAATAAAACTATTTTATCATTATTTATATAAATTCTCTAATTTATTAAATATGATTAATTAATAAATTAATCATGTTTATTCTACATCGTGAGGGATACTTCTCAGCATATCGCGACTATCCGGATAATACGAATTCAGTGCTTAGAATACCAAGAACCTATTCAGTGAATAGTTACCGTACAACCAATTCCTTCTACCCTGTAATGTCACGATTAAATACAAGGCATGGAACTTGTGTCAAGCCTATCTTATTTAATCATATGCTTTCCCATTCACTATGCTTAGTTCTAATTAATGTAAATTAGAAACTCCTTTCTAATTTCATTCACTCTGGCCAGAGTTTCCTGAACTAGCATAAGTGGATCAGCATTGAACATTCTCTTCCTTTCACTGGAAGCTCAATGTTCATGGAAGCTAGCATGATGCATTGAGAAACATTTGCATCATTTATCCACTTACGATACACAATATGTTCATCATTATGTGCATCGCTAGCAGGTTCAGTAGGCTTAGGTGAGTCAAGCACATATTCCAGCTTCTCAACCCTGAGAATAATTCTCAAGTTTCGAAGCCAGTCAGCAAAATTAGGACCAGTCAACTTGTGAGCATCTAGTATACTCCGGAGTGATAGTGCAGAAGACATAACGTATATAGTAAATATGTAAATGATGAACACATAACAACATTTAGCAAACATTCAATTTCATTTAAAAACACTATATGAATCGGGTCTTTATTCATAAGTGGCTCCCACTAGTTTATCTAAATAACCCCCTTAAGTGAAAAATTAAGCATTCATAATGCTAGTGGGAATATGGATCCTACATTCCATCACACAACCTCGGCTGTAGCACGAAACGTCATGTGATATTCAATAGGAAGACAACTCTTGTCAATTATATCTTATGTTATTCCCTAATAAAACTTTAGCCTCTTGAATGATTGAGTCCCGGCTGTAGCACGACAGACTCAATATTCTAAGTCAAGTCTAACCCAACATTTCGTGCAATTGAATCAGTCTCCAACGGCCCACGGCTGCAGCACGTAACAACCTTTAAATTCTAATTCAATGTACACATCCCTATGTAATAGACAAGTATTTCTTATTTCGAAATCAAAGCCCTCGGCTGTAGCACGAAACGACAATGATTTAAAAATAAGAACTACTTTCTACCATGTTAGAAGGCTTTGACCGACACAAGCCCGTTGTGTCATTGGCCAATTACTACTTGATATTATTTAATTTTAGAGGGATTATATTATGTTACAATCATAATCATATTATAAAGAGATTCTTCCTTTTAAATTAAATATTTCAAATCAATAATCGATAATCAGATGATTCCTAGATCGGGGGGAGCATTGTCAAGAGACGTCACTTAATACTCCTTTCTTACAGATAGAAATATGCTTTTGACAGAATCATCCTTTCTCTCAATATTGGAAATTCATATTTAATTACGTGTTTCATAAACACAAGAATCTCATGATTGTATTAATAATATTATTGTTAAGGCAAGAAGCGATTCCTATCTAGATTTTCTAGAGCACGCCTTATATTGATTTAAGTTCACCTAAATCTATCATCGCATGGTAAACATAGGCATATAACTCATATATAAAAATAAATAAACAAGTAAGCATGCAAGCAATATCATGTCACATATTGATATAATGATGTATGAATTTATTATAGCATTTAAAAACAATTAAAATAATTAAAACATGTTATAAAACACTTTCGGGAATATAAACAGTTCAAAAATTTTATATAAAAAATATTTGACCACTCCATTAGATCCGTCTCGGAAAAACGAATCCAATGATATATTGCACGCCCAAAACGGAGTTACGAAACTCCCAGAAATCAAAATTAAAAAAAAACAGATGGGCTGTAACGCATTACAGGAACGCGTTACAAGCTATGTAACGCATTCCGGTAATGCGTTACAATCCTTTTAAACCATTAAAAGGTGTAACGCATTCCGTGAATGCGCCACAGAGTGTAACGCATTCCCGGAATACGCGACACCCCTTCCCCGCGTCAGACTTCAGCCGCCGCCGCCTTCCTGCGCCTATCAGCTTTATAGAACGCCGTGCCAACCCTTTAATTTACAGCAGAATACAGTATATGTATACATAACAGATTATATACATATTTAATTACGAATTTTAATTAAAACAACTTCAAAAAATCATAATAATTAATCCACTCATCAGAAAATTATGAAAAAAATACCCAGATGATCTACAACACTTGTAGAACCCAAATCTACAGTCAAAAAAATTTTGAGAAATAATTTATAATCAATCATAATTAATTCATGATGTAACTTGCAAAAATCATAATAAATTCATACAAGATCATAAAATTCTGAAATTTTTATCACAGATCTATATGCATACAACCTAAGCTCTGATACTATTATAGGATTTTATACATCACGGAAGCATGGTAAAACAATTTTCTTGATATAATATCCAAATAAAGGCATACAAATCGTGATTAAATCATATGAGATCGATTTCTAACCTTTAAAAGCGATCCAAGAACGATGAGCGGAGATCCCTATCAGCTGCTCCTCAAGTGTGAATCACTCCACCGGTATCCACCAAGAGATCAATATAATGGAGGAGGAAGGGGTTGAGAGAATTAGTTGCCTCCTTTTCTTTTCTACTTTAGAATTAGGGTTTATTATTTGGGTTGAGGCAAATAGGGTTTATAATGGTATATTTATAGGCAAAATTTTCAGCTGAAAATTTTCCCATAAAATATTATTATTATTAACCCTTTAATTGATTATTCTTATTAACCAATTAACTAATAATTAAAACACATTTTAATCATTAATCCCTTTTCTAAACACTTTAGAAAAATAATTCTCTCACTTGATTTAATTTCCAGAATTAAATTCTTAATTAATAATATTAAGAACTTTTCTTAATTAATTTATAATTAATTAAAACTCATTTAATCAATTATTAAATTTGCTAATTAATTTTTTATTTCACAAATAAATAATTACTGGCCATTATTAATTAATTCCTCCACCATTAAATCATTCTCTTTTATGGTGTGACCCTGTAGGTTTAATATTAAGCCGGTAGTAGAAATAAATAATAATAAAACTATTTTATCATTATTTATATAAATTCTCTAATTTATTAAATATGATTAATTAATAAATTAATCATGTTTATTCTACATCGTGAGGGATACTTCTCAGCATATCGCGACTATCCGGATAATACGAATTCACTGCTTAGAATACCAAGAACCTATTCAGTGAATAGTTACCGTATAATCAATTCCTTCTACCCTACAATGTCACGATTAAATACAAGGCATGGAACTTGTGTCAAGCCTATCTTATTTAATCATATGCTTTCCCATTCACTATGCTTAGTTCTAATTAATGTAAATTAGAAACTCCTTTCTAATTTCATTCACTCTGGCCAGAGATTCCTGAACTAGCATAAGTGGATCAACATTGAACATTCCCATCCTTTCACTGGAAGGGGTACATCCTTTATTGATCATACACTATCTTCGTGTTCAAATTCCTAAACCCAGTAGAGCCCTTATTAATGTCCCTGGAGACTAAAAACTAAACCAAAGTATAGTTCAGTGTACACAAGATGACTATGATGACCTCAAGTCTAAGGATACTTGTACAACTATCGCTATGTGAACATCTGATGACACGTGAGTGAACTCCATCAGTTGTTCAGCTGTGTGAGTCATGTTCAGTGAACTTATTCTATAATAACCACCTACATACTAGCTATAGTGTCACCACACAAATGTCTATGAGAACAGACAGCCTTCATAATGAAGCAAACATAGTATGTACCGATCTTTGCGGATTATTAATTACCAGTTAGTAATCCTACCACCAGGAACTGTTTAAGTTTAGAGTTATCATCTTTTAGGTCTCATTATTATGATCTCATCACAATCCATAAAAAAGCTTTACTCTAAACTATGGTATATCTTATTTAAACACTTAAAATAGATAAAGCCCGCAATAAAAATGAAACAAGTCTTTTATTAATATCAATGAAATCAAAACAGATTACATAAAAGTTATTCCTAAATCCTCATACATGATTGGACTTAGGACACATCTCTTTCACTATCTCTATAGATCTTGATCCCTAATATATAGGTAGCATCGCCTAAGTCTTTCACCGAGAAATTATTTCTCAACCAAGTCTTAACAGCCTGTAGAGAAGGTATTTCATTCCTTATTTGTTATATGTCATCTACATATAACACTAGGAATGTCACATGGCTCCCACTAACCTTCATGTAAATACATGGTTCATCTCCATTTTGAATAAAGCCAAACTCTTTGACCGTTTCATCAAAAAGAATATTCATTCTCCTTGAGGCTTGCTTCAATCTATAAATAGAGAGAAGCAACTTGCAAACTATCTTAGCAAACTTTGGATCGACAAAACCGTCAGGTTGTATAATATATACATCCTCTTCAAGGATCCCATGTAAGAAAGTAGTTTTGACATCCATTTGCCAAATCTCATAGTCAAAGTAAGCAATTATTGCTAACAAAATCCTGATGGACTTCATTATAGTAACCGGTGAAAAAGTCTTAACATAGTCTATACCATGAATTTGTTTGAAACTTTTTGCCACTAGTCGCATCTTATAGGTATGTACTTTACCATCCATGTCAGCTTTCTTCTTGAAAACCCACTTGCACCCTATAGGTTTTACCCCTTCGAGTGGATCAACTAAAGTCAATACTTTATTTTGATACATGGATTCCATCTCAGATTTCATGGCCTCTAGCCATCTCTCGGAGTCTGAACTGTTCATAGCATCTTGGTAGGTGAGAGGCTTATCATTATCCGTAAGCATCACATCACCATCTTGAGTCAAAAGAAATCCAAAAGTTCTGCCGGGCTCATGGTGAATCCTACTAGATCTACAAATAACCTGTGTTTCCTGAACATGATTACTTTTAACTTTTTGATCTACATCCTGATCTTATTCCAACGCTGGTTCAATATTATCATATGGTTATCTATCTTCATCAAGATGTATTGTCCTCCCAATGAGTTTCTTAGAAAGTAGCCTCAAGAAATACAGTGGTCCGAGCAATAAACACTTTGTTCTCGGAAGGATTATAAAAACTATACCCTAGTCTCACTTGGGTATCCCACATAATAGCATCTATCTAATTTTGGTCCAAATTTGTCAGAGGCTAAACATTTTACAAATGCTTCATGTCCCCAAATTTTCATAAATGACATGCTATGACATTTATCACTCTATATCTCATACGGAGTATTTTGAACCACTTTAGTAGGAACTTGGTTAAGTGTATATGCAGCCATTTTTAGAGCATCACCCTAGAAACTAAATGGAAGATCCGCTTGACTCATCATCGATCGCACTATGTCCAACAAGGTACAATTTCTTCTCTCAAAATCTCTATTCTATTGAGGTGTTCCAGAAGGAGTAAGTTATGATACACTATCACACTCCTTCAAGAAACTCTTGAAATTGAGGTATAAGTATTCTCCTCCACGATCTGATCATAAAACTTTTATACTTTTCCCTTGTTTTTTCCACTTCGACCTTATATTCTTTGAACATTTCAAAAAAATCGTATTTGTTCTTCATAAGAACCACATATCCATATCTACTGAAATCATCAGTAAATGTTATGAAGTAGAATAAGCCACCCCTTGCCATCATACGCATTCGACCACATACATCATTATGTATAAATCCTAATCGTGCGATGGCCCTTTCACCTGATCAGGTAAAAGAAGCGTTAGTCATTTTTCCAATGAGACAAAGTTCGCATCTTCCGTATGATTCAAAATCAAACTTATCCAAGTATCCATCTATATGTAACTCGGAAATGCGTTTCTCATTAAAATGGCTTAACGATAATGCTAGAGTAATGTTTGATTTGAGTCATCTTAGAACATATAAATTGTTAACAAATTGTGCAATATTATAAGCCTTACCATTAAAATAGAATAAATAACTATTGGTTATTTAATTAAAATGAAAACCTTTCTTGTCCTGACAAGAAACTGATTTAATGTACCTACTACAGGCAGGCAGGTAATAACAATTTTTCAAGTTCTCAATCTCACGTTATTTGCAAAATTAGGTATCGAGTTCCTTCAACTAGAGCAGAAACTTTTGCTCCCATTCTAACTCGATACTGAAGCTTGACTATTACTAGTCTTCCTCTTTAGATCTTCCAAACAAGCTCGATAATTTAATATCCAATCATCCAGTTATTTCCACAGAAATGACAATCATCTCCTTTAACAACACCACTATCAGACTTCAAAAGCTCTTTGGGATTGGACTTTGGTTTGGCACCGAATAAGATCAAATCTTCACCTAGCCTGTCCACTTTCATTTCCCATTTGCATTCCTTGTGTACACCATCAATATGGACGTAATTCATGCATTTACCGTGTTATTTTCAACAGTTCTAAACATGCTTAACAACTCAGTGAGTGTTCTGTCTATCTCATTCCTTTTGTTCTTAACAAACTAAGAATAGAAGTTGTTCAAAGATTGTTTGATCAAATCAAGATGAGTCTCTAGCCTATTCTTGAAACCCAAAATATCAAGGTACATATACCTATCATCTTTAGAACATGTGGTCCAACCAGATATCATTCTCCCATTAATGTAAAAGTATGGTGCCTTATTATTGTCAAATCTTTCTGACGAGCCTATCCTTTAAACATCATTTGAAGGTGCTCAATCATATCATAAGCATCATCATGCTCTTGTTGCTTCTAAAGCTCATCACTCATAATTACAAGCATGAGACATGAAACATCAATTGCATAATCAATTTGCTTCTGGTAAGCATTTTGTTCAGCACATGTTTCATTCTCAGCTAGAAGAAATAAGGGAGGGGTTTGGGTGACATCCTTGAACCTGAGGACAATCCTCAAGTACCCATTTCAATTGAGGAAATTATTTCATGTCAGCTTGTCCTTCTCAAGGACTATTACATAGAGAAGTTATTTGTGTTATTTGTCATTTGATATCTACAATATTAAAGTGCATAAAATGACTTAGTCTATAGATGATCATTAAATTATTTTCAAGCGATTATTCATATATATATATTCACAATATATATCTCCCACTATTTTTATCAAATCAATAGCCCTAACTATTAATTCGGAAAGAATATCTTATATATCCTTTCTAGTGAGCCAAGATCCATATTTCACCATGCGTTAGGTCAGCTTTGGCGTTTCTCCTAAAACATGATTATTTAGGTAGACAACATTTGTCAATTATATCAACTATATAACACTTGGATAGCTTGGTGGAACAATATTTGTTCATATTTATCTAATAAATCTCGCCAAACTCTATATCTCTAAGTTCACAATCGTATTGTGGTAACTTAAGTCAAACCCAATAGTAAAAAAGTATCAATATACTTCAACACATCTCCCACGATAGATAGGAGTACTTCGCTTTGGCGAACCCACTCCTAGTCGATCTAGGGGTTAACGCATTGGACTCATTGGAAGGCATCTGATCAACTTAATATTAACTTTAGGGTTTTGTTAATTTTAAAATGATCATGATCCCATCATAAAGAAATTCCCAATTTTTCCTTGAATAAAATACTTCAAATTAATATTCGTCAATGGTTTAATTTCCAGGTAGTGAGGGATTCACAAAAGTCTCGCTTAAAACCCACAACCTTACAAGTTCAATGAACCCGCTTTTGACAAAATCGCCCCATGTAAGAAACAAAGAAAATTTGTATTTTATTCCGTGTTTCATAAACACGAGAATCTCATAATCGTTTGTTCATTTTAAAATCTTGAGTCGTTACAGATTTTATCTTGTTTAGCAAGCATGGCATGGGTGGCGTATCTAATACATACATCCTTAATCTAATTTAGCATACATCTTTATAAACTACTCTACACATATATTCATCATATGCACATATATATGTAAAGTTCATAAATAAATGTGGTTGGTTATGGCTTCATCCTATGTGATCTTCATCAAGCTAATGACAAAGATCTAGGTCAATCTAAGGTGAAAAATAAATACAGGTTAACTGTTACATGTCTTCTTTCTTGTATTGCTTCCTTGGATGGCCTCCATGTAAAATTACCCTTGATCCTCAAATCGTCATGTCTTCATGTACATTACACGAATGAAATATAAAAACTAATATACTGAAATTACAAGAAGAACTCGAGTTACATTCGAGATTTAATAATTACAAGATCGAACGACATGCAAGCCGTATTTAAAAAACCAAAACCATTAACCTAAGGTCATTAGCCATAACCATCCACCATGATCAATTAACATATAAGAACATGTTAGAACACATAATCTGATCTTAACATATCATACACATCATGATCTAATCATAAAAACAAAATATGGAAAAAATCAGAAAAATCAGAATCAAATTCTGAAAACATTAAATCACTGATTACGGGGTCTTAATGATATCAAAATGCCTTACAGATCAGTCAATGATAGGTTTAGCTATCTGTTTCATTCAGATGCTCGATTTCATATGAAATAGCGTATTCGTTTGCCAAAATCGGACACCAGACCTAAATTTGAGCAAATCCGCAATATCGGATTCAGAATAATATCAAATACGATTCTTATAATATGAACCAACACAAAACATATATATATATATATCAGTATATATACAGATTATATAATCATCATATTATTATAAAACTCTCATGAATATCATATATTCAAAACATATACATACATACGTATATATAAATATAAAAACATTTAAAATATACAAAATCGTATACATAATAGTCATGGAATATTGTATACATGTTATCATCATAAACCAGTAAACACATAAACGAATTAAATACTTTACGCAAGTAGCTCTGATGCCATTGTTGGGTTTTGAGCACATAAACGCAACGGAAACAGTAATTGAAAACGTGAAAAATTAGAATTTTTGAAACCCACGGCAGGATCGATGCGAAAAATAGATATTTAATTCGTAGATCAGATTATTTACCTTAAGAAACTTTACAAATTGGTTGACTAATGGAGATCCAAAGTTTGTTCAATCACCACGCATCCCGCTCTCGCGATCTACGCTCCATCGGTATTCACACGAATGCTTGAACTCAAGGATTTGATGTGTACTATCACAAACTCGTTTCTTCTTACTCTCTCCATCTTCTCTCTTAGTGGCTAGGGTTTTAGTAAAAGTCTTACATACAAAATCAACCACACAAGAGATATTATATAGAGAGTATAATAAGAATTATAACTCTTAACTAGTTAGGGGTTATTATAAATTCGAAATTCCTATTTGTATAATAATTAAGTCACACTTAATTATTTAACAAATGAATTTCATAATTAAATTTAGTCAATTCGAATATCAATATTTATCTAATTAACTAATTCATACTTAATGAATATTATAAATAATTCGAATTAATTTCTATAATTTAAATCTAATTTAAATTAAATAATCTTTCAAGCATTCTTAGTGTGTGACCCTATAGGTAATTATTACGTTGGCAACGAATTTCAAATCTAATTTAAAATAGTAAATAATGAGCGGCATCTAGTAATACATCATTTCTACCCAAGTAATAATAATTGAATCGGTGATCGATTAGACCTTTCATGAATAATGTACAATGTTACATAATCCCTTTAACCAAATATTATAGATTAAACTAGTGGCATGTAATGTGTCATCCTCATCATAGTTTAATCCAAGTTTCCTTGATCAATGAGTAAACTATCATATCAAATCAACATTTGAGCGCGGCCACGCATTTCATAGTCTAGCTCACACAAGAGGCCAATAATATCACTCCTAAAATAGGAGGGTTAAATCCCATCTAGATCAGTCATATTTCTCATACGATTCATAATATACCCAATTTCCACTTTTATCATTACCCGGTCAAGGACAACTTTTAATTGAATCAATGTATATTAATTCTCGTATAGAAATATAATGACTTCAGGTCTAAGGACCATTACATCCTTATCACTGTGAGAATTACTTCTGACACAACAGACATGTAGAATCTTACATTGGGTCTGTCCAGCACCATGTACATATACATATGCCTGTGTTTTTGACTTTAGTATCATCATACCTATGATCAATGAGATGTGATCATCAGTCAATAAACACACCAGTCTTAATGCATTATTGTTGTCCCTTAATAATGATACTCGACTAGGGACCTTTAGGAATATTGATACTATTCTCATAATCTAATTTCTAAGTCACAAACTTAGAGATATAGAATTATATATCATATTCCAAGGACATTTATTAATCTAACATTTATATCGCAGTAAATTAAGAATTAATAAATTATAAAGGGAATAATCGATAGAACATAAACATTAATAATCCAAATTTCTTAAACTAAAACATTATAGTGTTGTCTCTAGGGCACAAACACTAACAACTATTGTGACTAGACCTTTTCATTTTTCCTTTTTGACAAGCCTCACAAACTTCATCTTGAGCAAATTCTATATTTGGCATGTCCCTCACTAATTCCTTTTTCACCAAGGTATTGATTGCTTTGTAATTCAGGTGAGAGAGTTTCTTGTGCCATAGCTTGCTTTGCTCAATGGATACCTTGGTGTAGAAGCAACATATTTCATCCTTGTTTACCGAATTTAAGTCTGCAACAAACATGCTTCCTTTCTTTTCTCCTTTCAAAGCAACTTCACCAGTTTTCTTGCTAGTGATTGAACAATCTTCTTTGTCAAATATTACCTTAAAACCTTTATCTGTGAACTGGCTGACACTGAGAAGATTTACTTCAAGACCAGCAACCAGCGCTACATCTTCAATGACATCATTTCCAGAAATCAACTTGTCATATCCCATTGTGAATCCTTTGCTGTTGTCTCCAAAAGTCACCAATGAGCCAGCCATCTCCTCAAACTGTGATATCAGGGCTTTATCACCTGTCAGATGCATGGAGCATCCACTGTCAATGACCCATATCACTTTATTCTTCTTGCCCTGCACACAATGAGGATTAAGTGTATTTAGCTACCCAAGCAGTGTTGGGTACTTTCTTCTTTTCCACAGAAGTTATAGAGTTGGAGTTTGAGCTTTTAAAAGAACATCATTCATTGTTTGATTAGCATTATCCTTTTTAACTATAGATCCAAGATTTACTTCCTTGAGATCTTTCCTCAATATATGACAGCTTGTCATAACCTTCATATTTCAAAGGAATGCAATCAAACTTATCATTAAAGGAATATGGATCTTCAGCCAGTGCCTCATTGTACTTGCATGCTCCAATCTTTGGCTCACCAACAACCTTTCTGTAAAGATGAGTTAAATTATTTGTTGAGTCACATTTCTGACATTTCTTCCTTGGAGCATCTGCAATATAGGCATATTTGTTGCTCTTTTTTACACCTATTTTTCCATTTCTGTTCATTTTCTCTTTCCCAATATTCTCAGTTTTAGCTTCCTTGGTTGGTGTCTTTGCAGTCTGGTTTACTGTGGGCTTCTTTTTATTTTAAGCAATAAGAGTGGTTTCTGTATTATTCTTCTTATTATCTTCATCTACAATTTCTTGCTTGATGACCCAACTTCACAAGCTTTGAACAAAGGTGCATTTACTTTCTTCAGCATCACGGGAACATCATGGTTCACTGTTTCTTTTCCTCTATCAGCTTCACCTTTCTTATGAGAATTCAAGGTCTCATAGTCCAAACCAATAGCTATGTTAGCACATTATTTTGTTTTTTTCTCATGATATTGTCCAACCAACTGAGATGCATTTTTTTATGATTTGAGCTTCAAATCATTCTTCTCCAACTTTTCTCTCAACACTGCCTCCTCTTCACTAGCACACTTAAGCTTGTTCTTGAGATATTCATTTTCTTGCTTAACTATCTCAAGACCAACAAGCTGCAGCTCCAACTCCTGTTTCTCTATCTCAAGATTCTCATTAATCTTTGACAACCTACTTACCTTCTCAGTAGCTGCCATCATGCTTGTGTTGATGTGAAACATCTCTTTACTCATTTTCTCAACAGTTTCTTTATATTGACTTGCATTTAAATTAATTATGATTAGAGTTGGTACCTCTGATTTAGATGTAGATGATTCTCCTTTCTCTAGAGCCATGAGAGCATAATTCCCAAATTTTTCATTGTCATCCTCTTCATATGTATCATATCAACTCTTGCCTTCTATAATATAAGCCTTTCCGTGTTGCTTTCTCAAGAGTACTTAATACTTCGCTTCCAATTCCAAATAAGTTTTATCTTTCTTCACCTTCTTTGACTTTTTACATCAGTGGCAAAGTGACTTAACTCATCACAATTATAGCACCTTATCTTTGATCTGTCAATAGATCATGTTTTGTAGACACTTTTTCCAGCTGAGTTGAATTGAGTTTTTCCTTTCCAATTGCTGTTATTATTGGATGTCTAACCCTTTCTCTTGAAGAACTTTGGATTCTTAACCCTTATGTTAGAGAATTTTCTTGCAAGGTAAGTCATTGACTGGTCCATCTCATCCATTTCATCAAGGGTGTAGAATTCATCCTCTTTTATTTCCAGTATGACTTGCTTATGTGGTTCCTAATTTTTCTGCTCAACAGTTTAAACAACTGGAATTTGAGCTTCTAGTTCATCTTCGGATAATTTACTATCATTAACAACCAAGGCACTAGTTCCATCAATAACATGGCCTTGACCAGTCCTTAATGACTTCCTCTGCAACATCTCCAGGTCATATGTTTTCAAGATCCCATACAAAACTTCCAGTGTCACTCTGCTTAAATCTTTTCCTTCTCTAATAATAGATATTTGTTGTTCCAAATGGTCAGGAAGGGTGAACAAAAATTTAAGGTTGACCTCTTTAGCTTCATAATACATGTCATGAAGCTGCAAATCATTTATCATCTTATTAAACCTCTCAAAAACATCAGTTATACTTTCCTTAGATTTAACCATAAAACCCTCATACTGTGACACCAAGTTCCTTCTTTGATTAGATCTAACGTCTTCAATTCCCTCACACAGTATTTTAATTTTCTCCCAGATCTGTTTAGCAGACTCATAGTTGATAATGTTATTGTACATTATATTATAAAGAGATTTAATGAATATGAGTTGTAAACTGTTATCCAGTGCAACCTTTTCTTTTTCAGGCTCTATGTAGGTTGAGGGATCCTTAGGTGCATAATATGCTGGTATGACCATGTCTTCATTTGTAACTTCAGGAACTGTTAGGAAATGAATAACACACAGAGGGGGGTGAATGTATTTTACTATTTTTGAGCTTTCATTGAATACTTATGATTGAACAAAGTAAATTAAATCTTGTAGTAAAAATATGTTCATGCGGAAATTAAGCTTGCAGAAAATAAGTACACAAATCTTCAAAACTCGCTTATTTTATATTAAAATTAAGAATGTTTTGCTACAAAATTTCTAGGCTCTTTGTTGATAAAGAGCATAGCTTCTTCTTGAGAGTGTTACACTATTTTCTATCTCAATTGTTCCAACTAACTAAAGGACCAGTGTTAACTTTATAATTCAGTTAACTGCTGGTTTACACAGTGTACAATAAGACATGTTATTAGCTTTAGTAAACAGTCAGTTGTCATTTCCATTTATAGAAAAATATATCTTATATTTCTGGCTTAGCATATCTTTAGCATCCTGTGATTATCTTGATCTTCATTTGTTAGTTAATCTTCACCATTGATCTTGCAAATCTTTCAAACTGCTTTTTGTAGACTTGTCAATCCAGATGTTTGGATTGTTTGTTAATTGTTAATCTTGGATATTGAACTGATTTGCAATTTTGTACTTTGAGATTTTACCTCGAGATCTCCATATGGTCTATAGAGAACTTGACATCTCGATAAGTATATTGGCTTATCAAGATCTCTAATACTCTATAGCAACTTTGACTTATAGAGGTCTCTGAGTTCTCTATAAGAGAATTTAGCTTGTAGAGATCTCTAGTCTTCACATCTTCACTTTGACTTATCGATATATCTGAGTTCTCTAGTGAAATTTGGCTTATCGATAACCCAGAGTTCTCTAATGAATGTTGACTTGTCGATAACTCTGAGTTCTCTAGTGAAAAAATGACTTGTCGATATCTCCAAACTCCATGTCTTCAATTTGGCTTGTCGATATCTCTGTGAGTACTCTAGTGCCTTTCCTGACTTCTCGATAAGTCATTTTGAGTTCTCGAATGACTTCTCTATAACACTAAATTTGTGACTTGTAGAGATCTTGACTTAGAACATTTTTCCTAAAACAGATTTATTCAACTCCAAGCTTCTTCATAATTCTTCTGAGGCATGATCTTCTTGATCTTCTTCCAGATAGAATTCTTAGGCTTGACACTGTTTATAGAAAAAGACTGCAGTCTGCTCCTTTGACATTTTTACAGACTTTAAGTGTTACAATTACAATATACAAGTTAAGATAACTGTACAACTTACTTAGGGTTGACAAATTGTCTTAGTCTTGTTAAGGTACAGGCATGTCTTGCACAATAATCTCCCCTAATTTGTGAGAAGATTGCTTAACACAAATTCATGCCTGTTAACAAGACTAACCCCAAGTTTAAAATGATGAAAAATAAAATTAATACACAAAGCTTGATAGAATTACAACTTTTGTACAACATAAGATTTACAAGGTTCAATGGTTACAAGTATCAGGTAAAGACAGTTTTTATATCTACTTCTTCCCTAAGACATCCTTCAAGTGATCTAGAATTTCAAGTTCTTCTATTATGGGTGTTCCACTTAGAGCTTCTACAAGTTTTTGTCTTACTACCTTGGGATAACTACTGTCTAGCAAATCTATTATAAACCTTGAGAATCCACCAGCTTTGATGTTTAGATATTTCCCATCTTTAGAGATTCTGCTCATTCCTTTAGCCTTTAGCTTTTCTGATCTTTTTATAAACATCTCAATTTCTTCATCATATTTCCTTCTTCTTTCCTCAGCTTCAGCCTCATTTATTTTCTTTATTTCCTCCCTTTCAATCAACAATTCATCTAGAACTGATCACCATCCCCTTGTAGCAGTATCCTTGTCTTTTAGCAAAATTATCACTCTTTTAATTTATGTTGGTGACAGAGAATCTATAAAGTTATTTCCAAGAAAACTGAAGGACCCATCTTCAAAATAAATTATAACTTCTCTCATGGATACAACCCAGACTCTAACTATTTCTTCAGCTAGATATTGGAAATAATCTTCATCTGAGGTGCACCAATTTAGAGGTAGAAAGTCAGACTCCTTAAAACAGTTCCAGATGGCCCTTTCAGTGACTTCTACTTCCTTTGTAGGCTTGACTTTCGTAGGCTTTCTCCCAACAGATTTGTGCTTGATTTTCAGTGAGGGTTTAGCTAAAGGTAGGTTTGTCATTTTCTTGAGATTTTTCTGGCTTGTGGTGATTGGAATTTTTAGGAAAGAGTTGGCTATTTATTTGTACAGAAATTTTGGCTTTGAGGTTTGAGGTGGTTTGATGTTTGAGATAGTTGATGTCGTAGGTTGAGCTGAGGTTTAAGCTAGTTGTGTTTGGATTTTTAGGGATTGGTGTGGTTCTGAGCCATCATGAAGCTTCTTGCTTCTCCTCTCACCCCTTCTCTTCTTTTCTTCATCTTTCTTGTCATCATCCTTATTCTCTCCACCCTTGCCGCCAGATGGCTTACTGGATTGACTTGTATTTGAGCCAGAAGGATTTTGATCATCTTTCTTCTGCTCATCATCATCCAAATTATCCTTGTTGATTTGTGATTTGGGAAAGTTGGCTTCTACATTATCCAGATATCTCCTCAGTAGCTTTATTAGTTACATATCATCATTGTTCTTATTCTTCTTGGTCTTTAAACCGGTGTCTAGGATCATGATAAGCTTCTTGTTACTCATGACACACTGTTTGGGGATTTGAAAATGTTTCAATTGTTTGGTGTTTAGACAGATGTATGTTATACCTTTGCTTGGATGTAGATATACTTCAGGAAAAGCAGTCACTTGAGCATTTCTCAATTCAGTTAATAGCAAGGTATCTTTATAAGTTATAACTTTGACTTTGTTGATAAAGATATCCAACTCAGATGCCCTCCTTGAGAAAAGGTAATCGAGGGACACCTGCATACATCTATCTGTCCCTGAGTCATTTGCATTGATCACTATCTTCTTTTGTAAAAGGTTGTCCTGATTGACCATGATCACTCTTATGAAATTAATTGTCTTGTCCAGGGCCTTTTTGTATGTGAAGTGATTGTTGTTGAGAGAAGCTTTTAAGGCTTTGAGTAGTTCATTAAACTCTCTACTCAGACTAGGTCCTTCAGCAACCCTAATAAGTCTCTCCATGTCAACATCATCTTCTTTAGTTGATTTCTTTTCAGCACCCTGGACTTGTTGTTGAGATGACCTTGATTGTGCCAATCTATCCTTTATCTCCCCCTTAGTCTTGTTGGCAGGCATGAGGAGGGGAGTAGGGATTTCAGGCCTTACCAGTTCAGGTAGAGAAGGTAGTGGTATGTTGAGTTTGCCCATGATGGCTCCCAAAGCTATGGAATTCTGCATTTGAAGATGCTTATGGGAGTCCACCAGGGTCTAGAAATTTGTTTGTTGGCTCTTGACAAGAGATGTCAAGGCCTGAACTTGTGCATTGAGAGAAGAGTTGGAGTCTTGCAGTGCTGACACTTGGCCTTGCAGAGTCTGGATTTGTAAGTTTGTGGAGATGGAGCCAAGCTGAAAAGAGCTTGTAGATGTACCAAATGTTTCATCTACAGCCTATTTGATGCCTTCCATAAGCAAAGCTGATGGCTCATATATGATCTAGTAAAGTTGATCCAGCTTGACCTTGGTGTCATTTGAGTGAGTAATTTGTTGATGGATCAGTGTGTTGAGTTTGATGAAAGATAGTTTGAGATTTTTGACTTCTTTCTCAATAGAGGCAAGATCCATCATAGCCATTTGCTCAGTAAAATGCTTGAACTTAGTAGAGATATGTTCTTGAGATGGTATAATCTTTTCTATCTTCTCATTTACCAGTTTTTTGATTCTGTCTTCATGACCAGTAAGCTTGATTTCAAGAGCCTTACCAAACAGATGAAATGCTTTGAGCTGAGCCTTGTATACATCTGTAATGGCATCATAGACAGCTTGTGGACTCAAGTCTTTTGCATTGCTGCCCAGAATAGTAATGTATTCTTCTCTGAATCTGGCCAAAACATGATCCATTTCTAAGGTAAAATTATCAGACAGCCATGCATCCACATTCCCATCTTGCTCAGCATCATTGAAAATCTTCTCCTTTTGCTCCTCAACCTCTTCATTGTAAGTAAGCATGATAGCTTGATAGTCCTGGTTGCTCGTATTTGAAGTCAAAAGATGCTGTGAGATGTTGGCCAGTCCAGAAATCTGCTCCACTAGTAGATCATCTACAGAAGTTGGTTGAGAGCCAGATTCTTGCAGCCACTGAGATAGAATGTGTGGTTGCAACTACAGAAGTTCGTTAATTAATTACAGCGGAAAATAAACCTCGAAAACGAAATAAACAAACACAAAAAGATTCACGAAATAATTCTTTTATTAAGAAATTAATCTGTAAAGGTTTTCTTACAACTCCGAATATAAATAATTCGAAGCAACAAATATAGAGAGAGAACCAAAATAATAGCAATCAATTTGGGGTTCTACCTATCACTCTAAAAATTCAAAGCGTCTATCAAAAGATATTAAATACAATCAAGAGAGCTTTAAATAATGAGTGTTACAAATTTGTAAGGCTTTAATGGTGTGAAATAAATTTGGCAGCACTTCTCTCCTGAATTTCAATAAATGAAATCAAGTAACTCTACAAAAAATTCTGCAGAGCTTTAATGGAGTTTTTGCTGTGAAGTTCTTTTTTCCAATCTGCTGTAAATTTGGTTTTGTAGTGGTAGAATTGTAGGAGAGATAAAGAGACTAAATGGACAATTTTTATCCATGTATTTATAATGGCACAGCTTGCAAGAACAGTCTGTGGCGACTATACTTATTCGCCTATGGCGACCTGGTAACAAAAGTAGAACTCCTGCATGTTTTCTCTATTTGTGAACAACATGTGCATGTATCTTTTTTCATACAAGAACAAGGAAAGCAGCCAGGGAGTGAACTGTATGCTTCACGTGGTAGAAATAGATGGACGGGTCGCCATACGTGCATTACATGCGCAAGGAAAAAGAAAACAAGCCGCATTTTTGCCTCAGCCATTCTCTCTATGGCACCTTAGATTAGTCCAATTTAAAGCAACAAAACAAAGCCTGTTTGTTTACTTCTGTGTGCAACTCCATGCGGGGTCCAGTGTGGATTCGTTTGTTTATCAGTAAACAACCAATTGTGGCTTCCTTTGCATGTGAATTAGTTGAGTTCTAGGTGGCTGAAACAATCACAGGATTATACAGGGGAGTGTCCTCACGCGCGCTTTGGTCCTTGACACACAGAAAAATGGGCGCTGTCAACCTGAATTGGTTTGTTTGATTTTAAATCAGATGAATCTCTGCCTTTTACTCTTTTTAAGTCTATTAGATAAATTATATTAAAGTCCATAACATAAATTAAATTTAAGTTAGCAATTAAACTTTGGGCTAGGCCAGTTTCTCGAGTTGTTTAGCTGTATCTTTCTGTATCTGCAAGCCTTCTAATCTCAGGGGTTTTGTACTGATTATATTTCTAGACTCCTCGAGTACAAAAACCACCTAACAGTATTCCTTAAAAATAATACTCTATTTCCTTTCACGGATCACTGACGTCTCGTGCACGGGTCTGGTTCACAGACGACTAGTTCCGCTCTCAAGCCTTCGTATTATACCCGTATAAACCACTGTTAAGTCTTCTAACAAATATAACCAACTACACTGGGAATCCTTGAGGTCTTCACACTGATTCTGAAACCTGCTTCGAATGACTCCAACCTTATTCCTCCGATGCCTGAACATATTAATAAACTTTATACGGATCACTGTTGACGTCTTCTTCACTGCAGCTACCAGAACCTTTTGTGCATATACCCAATAACCAATATGTATTGATCCCAGTGGAACATAGATTATTTCAAAGTTCATGTTCTATATTGAGTTATCCAAACCAGTATTGTTGAGATAAACATACAGCTTCAATCTTGCTCAACAATCTCCCCCTATTTGACTGTTACACCTGACGGTCAAATAATGATGGAGAAGCAACAATTTGGATGATAACTCAACTAACCTTATCCAAAAATCTTCAATCAGCTTTCAACTTTCAATCCCGGACTTGGAAATAATACTATCTTATATCTACCGCATCTTCTATACACATTCAGCTTTAGCAGAGAACAAATTCTTCTCTCCCTAATGTAAAGTTGCAGATAGATACGTCTTCCAAATACGAGTATCAATCATCTTCAAATTTTCCCATAAAGCACAGAGAAAATATTGTGGAACTTATAACTGAAACTCAATAATCTCTCCCCCTAAGATGAAGAATCCCTTCCTTAGTACAATAAAGTTAGAAATCCCTCTTCTTAATCTCTCCCCCTTAGTTGAGTAATCCTTCAAAATGTATTCATAGTAAAACCTTAGGATCAACCAACCAAGTGAAGAGATTATTTGGTAACCATTCCTCACAGTGCAAGTTTGTGATTTCTGTTTAGTGATCTCACATTGTCTTTCACTCCACTCTACACTCAAGTGTTTGTCACTCAGTCTCACAGTGTGTCACTCACTCAAAGCTCCAAACATCCAAGTGTACCTGCGAGAAAATCCTTTTCATAGAAAATTTTCCTTCCACCTTCAAGGATGGAAACTCTCAGTCAAGAGATTCAGAAATGTTCCTTCTGAGAGGGGAAATTAGGATTCTTTTAAGTGGCAGAATTCCTGATATCCCTCAACTTCCATGAAAAAGTATACCTTATAAACTCGTCAGTTGATATCTGAATCCTCATTTATAAGTTGCTATTTTGACTAAGTCAAAATCATATCCAGATTTGAATTCTGGGAAGATAACCAGTGATCAACGATATGCCATTAGGGATCAAAGATTTCTTCTAAAGTCTATGAGGACTTATTAAAGTAACCAACCTAGATCATATGTTCTTATTCAAAATCAGAGATAAAGATTAGAACATGATCCAGGATTTCAACCTATTGCCATTGACCTTGATATGGTTTGACAATGATTGTTGCGTCAATACCTTCCTTGTGTGTGTGAATCTCACATGTGCATTAAAAACATTTTAATCAAGGGGTAGTGACTCTTATACAGATGCCCTGGCTGAGAGGCGAATTTTTAATAGATAATATTTTGTTGGGAGAATGCACCTAGTAACTGTTTATATGCCTTTTCCAGCTCTATATCCTTTTGAGAGAATATAGATGGGCTTACAGATCTCTTAGGTTATACATACTCCACTTCTTTGTGAGAGATAGAGCTGTAGGGTTGACCTTTCCTTCCTTATATGGTGCTTCTTGGCACTATCTCCCTCATTCTCAACACAACTCCAAAATCAAATGGTAATTTTGTCTGAACACTGAGTTGATATCTCAAGAAAATTAAGTGAATCAGATCAAAATATGGGGGATGTATCAGAGTAAGGTAATGGAATACTGTTTGAGAAGTGTTTGGTTCTAATGACTTGGGCTAGAACCTATGAGGTTTGATAGGCTTTTAATCAGTTCCCAAAACCATTGAGGGTGTTGAAGATCACAAACATCCGAAGTACAATATCAGAGAGTTTAATGATAAAGAACAGAGTGATTTCAGAATTAGAGATTTATTACCTTTTGTAACGACCGAGAAATTACGCTTGTATTATATCATAATAAAGATAAATTATGTGTATTATTATGTGATTAAATGTGTTAAGTCATTAAACCCTAACTGCTATGTGTTACGTGTTGTCTGTTTTGATCCAAACGTGTTTTGGATATTATTGAGCGTTTTATTCATCAGTTATAATTTTATATCAAAACCCGTACAGCTCAAAACTATGTTTTAAAAGCCTGTATTTCAAACAAAATCATTGGCCCTATTTTGTTAAAAATGCCCTATACCATATCGCTATTCTGAACCCCTAGACGTTTTACAAATTTACCTTTTTCGCGAAAAATGACTTTTCGGGACCCCTTCGGGTACCAAAAATCCCACAAAAATCACATTTTTATTTTTATATGATCATGAAATTATCATATATCAGTTTTCTTTGCATTTTTGTAATATTCACAATTTTTGGGATTTTTAGCATTTATTTTGTATTATTAATATTGAAATTCAATATTAATACCCAAAAATTATAAAAATTGGGGCCAAATATTTTTATTAGGAGTGTTAATTAGACCCTTAATTTATTTAGGGGTATTATTTTCATAAATATAATACCTGATTTATTGTTAATTTTTCAGTTAATTTTAATTAAAAATCAGAAAATAATCAGAAAATTCAGAAAAAGAAAAGGAGTTAGGGTTTGGTGAAGAACAGGGCAGCAGAATCAAAGCTACTTTTGATCATGATTCCGTTAACCAAATCAGTCGTGTAAGTACTCGTTTTGAAGCCCAGAATCGTAGTTTCTGATTATGCAATTATTTTTAGTGTTTGATTACTTGATTTAAATTTCGTTTTTTTCGGGTTTTAATCGCAAATTCGGGTTTGAAGTTCTGGTTGTTTGATGTTTTGATGATTACAATTGAGTAGATCGTTGAATTTGGGATCGATGGCGGCTGTTCTTCGTGGTTGCGGCTTCGAATCGATGAAAAGGAATGAGGACGACGTCCCTGTGGTGTTGTCGGTAAAAAATGAAAGGAAACCATCCTGGAACCGTGGTGTTTGGACGCTGTTTTGGTTCGCCGGATTTTCGCCGCGGAAACCGTCACCATCGCCAGATTCTGGGACGGCGACGACTGTTCATCGTCGACCCGGTTTGCAACCCGGAAACGACCCGTGTTTGATCCTAAAAACCCAAACCCTGTTATTGTTTTTGTGTTTTTGATTAATTAATTATTTTTTTATATTTTAGTATATTAAAATCAGTTTTTAGTAATTCTAAAAATCCAATAAAAAAATAGATTTAAAAATATAAAATATTTCATAAATAAATTCTGAATTATTTTATAAATTTATAAATTTATAAATTCGAATTTAATTATTTAATTAATTATTTAATTATTTATCTAATTATTTATTAGTTATCTAATTAATTAATAATTAGGTAATTAATTAATAAATAGGTAATTAATTAATAAATAAGGATTAAAAATAATTAAATAATATGATTAATAATCTAATAATTAGTTAATATTACGAGTAATGATTCGATAATGAGAATTATTATTCGAGCGTTAGTTATTCGAAGAATGTTGTAATAATTGTTCGTATCGTATAATTAAATACCGATAATTAATTGATTAGCGAAACGTATAAGTTTCAATAATATATAATGATTCGATAATTATGCGAGGATTGCGAGTAGCTCGTATTTATGCGAGTGATTAATCGTTGAGTTGGATTATAATTCGAGTAATTAGTAGTTATTCAATAAATAGCGTATCAGTTAATTAAATCGATTGATTATTCGTAATAATCGATCTGATCGAGTAAGTATTATTAATTTATAAATAAGTGTAATAAATAGTAATAAATCCTAATAATTAGGGATTAATTATTTTAAAATGCAATAATTATTAATTAATTATTTAAAAGTGTAATTAAGGATTATTAATTATAATTAATTATTTATGAATTAATTATTAATTATTAAATCTTGTTTAATTCATAATAATTAAACCGTTAGTCCGATTTGAGTGAAACGAAGACCCCTAGACTCAGAAAAATGAAACGAATCCAATAAAAATAGTTGTAAGTTATAATTTCTTCCAGAAGATAGTGGTTTTGTGATAATTAATGGTTCATAGGCTCTATTAGGGGTAGAATCGAGTCGAATAAATCCCGAAAAAATTGTAATAAAATTAGATAGGGTTAGTTATTATAAGTATGAGTCTAAAATCGATTCCAAAATAATTAAGTCTAAAAATTAATTATGTGCTTTATGTGCTATGTGCTTTACGTGATTATGTGAATCTTATGTGCTATATAATTATATGTGTATATATGCGAGTCAGATAGAAACGCATGGGTAGACTGATAAGATTACGTGGTATCCATTCGAGATACACGTATATAGTAAGTTATCTAAACGACTATCTTTCTATGATTGGTTCAGTGTTAGCAAGGCAGAGCAAGCTAGGGACAGAAGGCGGTGAGTTGAACCAGGTTAAGTACGCGCAAGGCAAGTTTTTCCCCTATTCTAAATTCAGAATAGTGAATTATATTTCCTTTTATCATATCAGTTACCTTTGATAATCATTGTTCATATACACTGTTACCCATTTATTAATGCTTGTTTCAATTTCATTTTGATTCTTGATTTCTCCAAATTTATTGAATCCCCTATTCATATTCCAATAGTTTTACCCTTGTTACATATACTCTGGTATATCCTGGTGTTGGGATATATCAAAAGCATTCCGATTGTTCCGGTGCTATACCTTGGACTGGATGGTTACTATACGGGTTGGGTTTTACCCAGACCATTATTTAATAGGCCATAGTTGCCTGAGTACTCTTTATGTTGGTTGGGTCTATGCAGTTGGGTATAGATCTGCACTGTATCCTGATTGATCAGCAGGTTATAGTGCATATGTTGGTTCTTGTTTCCAGTCTTTTCATTTTGCACTCACCAGTATTGGCAAATTATTATCCTATACAGACTCAGATGGTTGATCAAACCAGCAGCTTATTGGTTCACTTATTTCTCTCTCTTTATATTATATATATTGTTGCAGGCTTGTTGAGCAATTTTGGCTCATCCCCTTTTTATTGTTATTCCTATTGTTTTACAGTTAAGGTAGAGAATGAAACCCATCAGGACCCGCGTAGTCAAGAAGCGAGTCAAGTAGCGGGACCCTCTTATACCAAAAGTGTTCCTTCCTATTCCCGAAGAGAGCTTTGAATTACCAGATCAGGTGTAACAGGATAAGTAGTAATGTTGGGTTGAATAAAAGTTTTGTGTAGTTTGAATAAAAGTTGTGTGGTGAGAATGTAGATATAATAAAGTTTTGTAACAAAGAGAGTTCTTAAGATAGATTATTTTATTTGGGTTTGTAATAAAGTGTAATATGTTGGTTCTTGTTTTCAACTCGATCCTTAAAAGATCCTAAGTAGTATTAGTTCGGGGTAATTATTATATTTATATTCTGCTTGTGCAGGTTTAGTTTGTAGTTATTGTTAATAATGCCCCAAATCTATACCCCGGATTTGGAGGGTGTTATAGTTGGCATCAGAGCTTAGGATTGGCCCTTGAAAACAAGAACGTTAGGATTAAGATAAGATAGGAAAATTAGATAGGATAGAAGTAAGAGTGTTAGGATTGTCTGTTTATGTGATTAGAAGTTATGATTTTAGGAATGTGGTTTAATTTGTTTTTAAATTATTATTATTATGTATATTAGATGGCTTCTTCGTCGGAGCGGACTGAGTCAGACCCAGTAGCAGCGCCAATGTTAGCCCCAGTATCAGTACAGATGTTTCCTCCATTGTCACCACCTCCACCATTGCCACCTGGACCAGTGCCAGAGATACCACCTTCACCAGAGGTACCAGGCTTTGTTGATTATTTTCTTTAATTTTGAGCAGGAGATGCCTGACTTTCCACCTTTGGAGTTACCGATGTTTGATATTCCAGATATGATTGATCTTCCACAGTGGGATGACTTAGAGCCGCAGATTCCAGTACCGCAGCCTGAGATTCCAGATATTCCACAGATGGAGCCAGAGGCAGAGCCACCAGTGTATGCACCTATGGAGTAGCCCGTCCTATTCCCTGCCCCATTAGCTATTTATGCCCCTGTTCCTGGAGTATATCAGTTTCCATAGCCAGAGTTCATGGATGAGATAGTGGTAGATGGGCCGTTACCTTCTCGAGGTTCTAGCACGGATCTTCGTGAGCATCATACAGTGACTTATCAGCGTTTTCAGGCGGAAGAGAGAGGAGAGGATTCGATGGCAGAACCAGTGCAGAGAGATTCTTGGATTGTTTGAGACGCAGGCAGATGGTCCCGTCCGAGCATTACGATCAGATTACATACTGAGGGAGAGGTTACGTCAGATTCACCGGGTTAGTTCTCAGCAGCTTATGGATTTGAGACAGCAGGATCTTAGTGCAGAGGCCGCATATCGGAGAGCCTTGGGACTTACCGAGGCAGTGCTAGAGACATTGCAGGAGGAGTTGAGTCACGTGCCACCAGGATTCTGAGACTAGCAGATAGAGGAGTGTTGTATCATATACATTTTTGTAGATAGAGGCAGCATAGTATTGTATGACTAGTTTGTACGAGTGTAGCTACTAACTTTGACTGATAGTAGTAGCAGTACGACCGATATATCATAGGTTTTGTATCAAGCACTGACACCTGCAGCTGGTGTTCTACCTATATATATGTATGAGATGGTCTTTTGCACGTTTTCTTTATTTTATTTCCAGTCATTTAAGCATTTACATTTATTTTCATTATTTTATCGTTGCATATTTACAAATGTTGTTTTATTTACGATCATGTTGTACCCTTTATGTTTTCAAAAAGATTTTTTTTAAGTATTTTAAAAAGGGATTTATTTACACACCATACTGTTTTATTTATTTGGCTATTTAATAAACTGTTTTATTTTCTCATATCAATTATTTTAACACTGTTTTAATATTATAAAGATTATTTCCATTCCATAACACATGTTTAATATACTGTTATTAAAGAGAACCCATTGTTTTATCACCAGAAAGATGGCACCTAAAAGAAAAGCACGACCCGACTCATCAAATGGAAATACCGAGGGCCAAAACAATAATAACCAGATGGATCATATGTTTAATCTCATGCAACAACAGATGTTGATGATGCAACAACAAATGCAGCAAATAGCAGCAGTTCCAGCAACAGATGTTACAGCAAGCCGCTCATCCAGGACATCAAGTACCACCAGTAGCACCTACGGTCACTTTCAAGCAATTTCAGTCAGTAAAGCCTCTGGAATTTACTGGTTCCACAGATCCTACAAAGGCGAGAGCTTGGCTGAAGAAAATAGAAAAGGCTTTTTCGTTGGTGAAAGTTGAGGAAGAACAGAAGACAGGATTTTGCAAGCTACTTTCTAAAAGGTGAAGCCAATTACTAGTGAGAATCGAAAGAAAGCTTTGGAAGGAGAAGGTGTGGTGACCTGGGATAGATTCACTGATCTTTTCTTGGAAGAAATATTTTCCTCGCTTTATGAAAAACCAGATGGAGATCAAGTTCCTGGAGCTGAAGCAAGACAACTTATCAGTTGCGGATTACGAGACCAAGTTCACTGAATTGGCTAGATTTGTTCCTGAGCAAGTGGATACGGATGAGAAGCGGGCCATGAGATTCCAGCAAGGACTGAAACCATAGATTCGTAGCAGAGTAGCTGTGTTTGAACTGACGACTTATATGGTTGTTGTTCAGAAGGCCATGATTATTGAAGGTGAAAGTGAAGCAGCTCAGAAAGAGAAAGGACCAGGAAATTTTCAGAATCGCTTCAACAAAAGGCCGGGATTTCAAGCTCGGGGAAAAGCAAACTTCAGGAGACTAGAACAAAACAACCAGAGGATGGGTAATCGACTTCCTGTCCTAACTCAGCAAAGACTTATTCGACCGCCTATACCTGATTGCAGGAACGTGTGGTAAAAAGCATACGGGAATTTGTAACTAAGCCAAATGTCACGTGTTTCAAGTGCAAGCAAAGGGGACACTACTCTGGAGAATATCTGATGGGAAGAGCAGAAGTCACTTATTTCCAGTGTGGAAGAAAAGGACATATTGCCAAAGACTTGCAGAGGAATTGTAATGGCCGCTAGTATTCCAAGGGTTTTAGCATTACCTCCACATCCACTACCACAACAAAATCAGCCCAGGGCAAGGACTTTCAACATGTCAATGAAGGTAGCAGTACAGAGTCCGAATGTGGTTGCAGGTACACTCTCTGTAAATTCTGTAAATACTCTAGTATTGATTGATTCAGGAGCTACTAGATCTTTTATTTTAGAAGATTTTATCTCTAAGATAGATTGTGAGGCTCAGTGGTTAGATGAAGTATTAGTCATAAAATTAGCAAATGATGATCAGGTTATAGTAGATCGAGTGTGCCCAAGTTGTGATATTGAGATATGGAGATGTCATTTTTCAGTTGATTTGATACCTTTCATGCTAGGAGAGTTTGATGTTATTTTAGGAATGGATTGGCTAGCTACTAATACTGCTCAGATCGATTGTGTGAATAAGAAAGTGAAATTGCAAACTGAAGAAAATGAAACGGTAATATTTAAATGTGAGAAGCAAAAGCAGAAATTCCTAACAATGATGCAGACGAGAAGATTGCTACGCCAAGGATGTCAAGCTTACTTAGCCTATGTACGGGATACTGACAAAGGTAATCCGAAGATTGAAGATATTCCTGTAGTTTGTGAGTTTCTTGATATTTTTCCAGACGAACTTCCAGGACTTCCACCGGATCGAGAAATCGAGTTCACTATTGACTTGATGCCAGGGACTGAACCAATATCGAAAGCTCCATATCGAATGGCACCTGTTGAAATGAAGGAATTAGCAAAGCAGTTGCAAGAACTTCTCGACAAAGGAATCATAAGGCCAAGTGTATCCCCATGGGGCGCACCAGTATTGTTCGTGAAGAAGAAGGATGGTAGTATGCGACTGTGTATTGATTATCGTGAGTTGAACAAGTTAACTATCAAGAATAAATATCCCTTACCTCGCATCGATGATTTATTTGATCAACTAAAAGGAGCAGCATGGTTTTCGAAAATCAACTTACGATCAGGCTATCATCAGTTAAAGATTAAGGCAGAAGACTTTCCAAAGACGGCGTTCAGAACGAGATACGGACACTATGAATTTCTTGTGATGGCTTTTGGATTGACAAATACACCTGCAGCGTTTATGGATTTGATGAATCGAGTATTCAAGAAGTATCTGGATAAGTTTATCATTGTCTTTATTGATGACATCTTGATTTATTCAAAAACGGAAGAAGAACATGCAACGCACTTAAGAACGACACTGGAGATATTACGAAAGGAACAGCTTTATGCAAAATTTTCAAAATGTGAATTTTGGTTGAAGGAAGTGCAATTTCTAGGACATATCATCAGTATTGAAGGAATTCAAGTGGATCCAGCGAAGATTGAAGCTATTTTAAATTGGGAAAGACCAAAGACGCCAACTGAAGTCAGAAGTTTCTTGGGATTAGCCGGTTATTACAGAAGATTTGTTAAAGATTTTGCAAAGATAGCCACACCATTGACAAATTTGATGCGGAAGAATGAAAAGTTTGAATGGAACGAGAAATGTGAGGCAAGTTTCCAAGAACTGAAGAATCGACTCGTAACTGCACCTGTGCTTGTGTTACCTGATGATCAAGGAAATTTCATCATATACAGTGACGCTTCTTATCGAGGGCTCGGATGTGTTTTAATGCAACATGGCAACGTGATCGCATATGCTTCTAGATAGCTAAAGCCGCATGAACAGAAATATCCGACGCATGATCTTGAACTAGCAGCAATTGTGTTCGTACTAAAGCTTTGGAGATATTATCTGTACGGTGAAAGATGTGAGATTTACACGGACCATAAAAGCTTGAAGTATATTTTCACCCAGAAGGAACTTAACATGCGACAGCGACGTTGGCTATAGTTAATCAAGGATTACGACGTATCAATCAATTATCATCCAGGCAAGGCCAATGTAGTAGCAGATGCGTTAAGTCGAAAGGAACGATTGAACTTGTTAACGTCTTCAGAGGACTTAATCAAGGAATTCGATAGATTGGAAATTGAAGTTCGTGTACCAGAAAGTTCTACCGAAATGATTTACGCTATGACTTTTCAGCCAGAACTATTGGAGAAAATAAGAAAGTGTCAGGAAGAAGTAATGGACCAGGATATCGACAATTTAACAGGAGAAGAGATTACCAGTCAGAAGGATGCTAAAGGAATTTTTCGTGTTGCTTCAAGGATTTGGATACCTAACGTACCGGAACTGAAAGCGGAAATTTTGCAAGATGCTCATAATTCAAGATATTCAATCCATTCCGGAAGCACGAAGATGTACAGAGACCTGAAGGAAAATTTTTGGTGGCCGAATATAAAGAAAGAAATAGCGGAATGGGTCAGCAAATGTTATACGTGCCAAAGAGTGAAAGCTGAACATCAACGCCCGAGCGGACTACTACAGCCACTAGATATTCCAGAATGGAAGTGGGAGCACTTAGTTATGGATTTCGTAGTGGGACTTCCAAGAACGAGAGCAAATCACGATGCAATTTGGGTTATTGTTGATCGATTGACGAAATCAGCACATTTTCTTCCGATTAACGAAAGATTCTCATTGGACAAGTTAGTGCACTTATATCTCAAGGAAATTGTAATGCGTCATGGAGTACCAGTATCGATTGTATCGGATCGAGATCCTCGTTTCAATTCAAGATTTTGGAGACAATTCCAAGAATGTCTAGGAACAAAGTTGAACATGAGTACAACCTATCATCCACAAACAGACGGTCAAAGCGAAAAGATAATTCAAACAATTGAAGATATGCTACGTGTATGCGCAATAGATTTTGAAGGCAATTAGGACGAGCACTTACCGCTAGTGGAATTTTCTTACAATAACAGTTATCAAGCAAGCCTTATGAAGCTCTATATGGAAGAAAATGCATATCACCTACCTGTTGCGATGAAGTAGGAGAACGTAAAATTCTAGGTCCAGAACTGATTCAGCAGACCAAGGAAAAAGTAGAACTGATTCGCAAGCGACTTGAAGCGGCGCAGAATCGACAGTGTAAATATGCAGACCTATAATGAGAAAGGATATGGACTACCAGGAAGGAGAGCATGTATTGCTAAAGGTATCACCATGGAAGGGACTCACCAGGTTTGGCAATAAAGGCAAATTGAAACCTCGCTACTTCGGACCATTTGAAATTTTGAAGAAAATTGGGAAGGTTGTGTACGAGTTAGCTTTACCACCTAAAATGCAGCATATTCACAACGTATTTCATGTATCTATGCTTAAGAAGTACAACCCTGATACAAAGCATGTAATAGAGTATGAACCAGTAGAACTTCAGGCAGATTTGTCGTATGTAGAGCAGCCGATAAGAATTCTAGATCGGCAGGAGAGGGTATTAAGAAATAAGTCTGTGTCATTAGTGAAAGTCTTGTAGAGAAACCCAGTGGTTGAAGAATCAACCTGGGAGCTCGAGAGTGAAATGTTAGAAAAGTATCCTCAGTTATTTGCATAGTATGATTCTGAGGACAGAATCCTGTTAAGGGGGGAGAATGTAACGACCGAGAAATTACGCTTGTATTATATCATAATAAAGATAAATTATGTGAATTATTATGTGATTAAATGTGTTAAGTCATTAAACCCTAACTGCTATGTGTTACGTGTTGTCTGTTTTGATCCAAACGTGTTTTGGATAATTATTGAGTGTTTTATTGTAAGTTATAAATTTTATATTAAAACCCGTACAGCTCAAAACTATGTTTTAAAAGCCCGTATTTCAAACAAAATCATTGGCCCTATTTTGTTAAAAATGCCCTATACCATATCGTTATTCTGAACCCCTAGACGTTTTACAAATTTACCTTTTTCGCAAAAAACGACTTTTCCAGACCCCTTCGGGTACCAAAATCCCATAAAAATCACATTTTTATTTTTATATGATCATGAAATTATCATATATCATTTTTCTTTGCATTTTTGTAATATTCACAATTTTTGGGAATTTTTAGCATTTATTTTGTATTTATTAAATATTTAAAAATTCAATATTAATACCCAAAAATTATAAAAATTGGGGCCAAATATTTTTATTAGGAGTATAATTAGACCCTTAATTTTATTTAGGGGTATTATTTTCATAAATATAAATACCTGTTTTATTGTTAATTTTTCAGTTAATTTTAATTAAAAATCAGAAAATAATCAGAAAATTCAGAAAAAGAAAAGGAATTAGGGTTTGGTGAAGAACAGAGCAGGAGAATCAAAGCCATTTTTGATCGTGATTCCGGAGTCCAAATCGAACGTGTGAGTACAAGTTTTGAAGCTTATGATCTGTAGTTTTCGATTACGTAATTGTTTTTAATGTTTGATTGATTGAATTGAAATTTGTATTTTTGGGTTTAATTTCTGAATTCGGGTTTTGTGATTGAGTAGTTGTTTGATGATTCTGTTAGTATAAACGTTTAGATCGTCGATTTTGGAGTCGAACGACATCGGTTTCGTAGTGTTTGGCTTCGGTTTTGTGGTCGTCGGAAAAGCAGCGACGCCGCCGCTGTTCTTCGTCTCCGGTGATGTTCGACGAGGAAGGAGGACGAAGGGAGGCCTGGGAACGAAGGAGACATCGTCTGTGTTGCTGTGCATCAAAAATGGGGAAGAAACGAACTTGAATCACAAGATTTGGTCGTGTTTTCGCCTCGCCGGAAACCGTCACCGTCGCCGGATTCTGGGACGGCGACGGCTGTTCATCCTCGACCCGAGGTCGACCCGGTTTGCAACCCGGAAACGACCCGGGTTTGATCCTAAAAACCCAAACCCTGTTACTGTTTTTGTGTTTTTGATTAATTAATTATTTATTTATATTTTAGTATATTAAAATCAGTTTTTAGTAATTCTAAAAATCCAATAAAAATTAGATTTAAAAAACTAAAATATTTTGTAAATAAATTCTGAATTATTTTATAAATTTATAAATTTAAATTTAATTATTTAATTATTTATCTAATTATTTATTAGTTATCTAATTAATTAATAATTAGGTAATTAATTAATAATTAGTTAATTAATTAATAAATAAGGATTAAAAATAATTAAATAATATGATTAATAATCTAATAATTAGTTAATATTACGAGTAATGATTCGATAATGAGAATTATTATTCGAGCGTTAGTTATTCGAAGAATGTTGTAATAATTGTTCGACTCGTATAATTAAATACCGATAATTAATTGATTAGCAAATCGTATAAGTTTCAATAATAATGTAATGATTCGATAATTATGTGAGGATTGCGAGTAGCTCGTATTTATGCGAGTGATTAATCGTTGAGTTGGATTATAATTCGAGTAATTAGTAGTTATTCAATAAATAGTGTATCAGTTAATTAAATCGATTGATTATTCGTAAATAATCGATCTGATCGAGTAAGTATTATTAATTTATAAATAAGTGTAATAAATAGTAATAAATCCTAATAATTAAGGATTAATTATTTTAAAATGCAATAATTATTAATTAATTATTTAAAAGTGTAATTAAGGATTATTTAATTATAATTAATTATTTATAATTAATTATTAATTAATTAAATCTTGTTTAATTCATAATAATTAAACCGTTAGTCCGATTTGAGTGAAACGAAGACCCCTAGACTCAGAAAAATGAAATGAATCCAATAAAAATAGTTGTAAGTTATAATTTCTTCCGGAAGAGAGTGGTTTTGTGATAATTAATGGTTCATAGGCTCTATTAGGGGTATAATCGAGTCGAATAAATCCCGAAAAATTGTAATAAAATTAAACAGGGTTAGTTATTATAAGTATGAGTCTAAAATCGATTCCAAAAATAATTATAAGTCTAAAAATTAATTATGTGCTTTATGTGCTATGTGCTTTACGTGATTATGTGAATCTTATGTGCTATATAATTATATGTGTATATATGCGAGTCAGATAGAAATGCATGGGTAGACTGATAAGATTACGTGGTATCCATTCAAGATACACGTATATAGTAAGTTATCTAAACGACTATCTTTCTTTGATTGGTTCAGTGTTAGCAAGGTAGAGCAAGCTAGGGACAGAGGGCGGTAAGTTGAACCAGGTTAAGTACGCGCAAGGCAAGTTTTTCCCCTATTCTAAATTCAGAATAGTGAATTATATTTCCTTTTATCATATCAGTTACCTTTGATAATCATTGTTCATATACATTGTTACCCATTTATTAATGCTTATTTCAATTTCATTTCGATTCTTGATTTCTCCCAATTTATTGAATCCCCTATTCATATTCCAATACTTTTACCCTTGTTACATATACTCTGGTATATCCTGGTGTTGGGATATATCAAAAGCATTATGATTGTTCTGGATGCTATACCTTGGACTGGATGGTTACTATACGGGCTGGGTTTTACCCAGACCATTATTTAATAGGCCATAGTTGCCTGAGTACTCTTTATGTTGGTTGGGTCTATGCAGTTGGGTATAGATCCACACTGTATCCTGACTGATCAGCAGGTTATAGTGCATATGTTGGTTCTTGTTTCCAGTCTTGTTCATTTGGCACTCGCCAGTATTGGCAAATTATTATCCTATACAGACTCAGAAGGTTGATCAAACCAGCAGCTTATTGGTTCACTTATTTCTCTCTCTTTATACTATATATATTGTTGCAGGCTTGTTGAGCAATTTTGGCTCATCCCTTTTTTATTGTTATTCCTATTGTTTTACAGTTAAAGTAGAGAATGAAACCCATCAGGACCCGCGTAGTCAAGAAGCGAGTCAAGCAGCGGGACCCTCTTATACGAAGAGTGTTCCTTCCTATTCCCGAAGAGAGCTTTGAATTACCAGATCAGGTGTAACAGGATAAGTATTAATGTTGGGTTGAATAAAAGTTTTGTGTAGTTTGAATAAAAGTTGTGTGGTGAGAATGTAGATAGAATAAAGTTTTATAACAAAGAGAGTTCTTAAGACAGATTGTTTTATTTGGGTTTGTAATAAAGTGTAGTATGTTGGTTCTTGTTTTCAACTCGATCCTTAAAAGATCCTGAGTAGTATTAGTTTGGGGTAATTATTATATTTATATTCCGCTTGTGCAGGTTTAGTTTGTAGTTGTTAATAATGCCCCAAATCTATACCCCGGATTTGGAGGGTGTTATAGCACACGACTAATATTGTTGTTTTATCTCAGAGCATGTTAGTTTTGAATATCCAATTTATGATTGTTTACCATATTTTTTTTGTAAATGAGCTGTAAATTTCTGTTCTTATCACTATTTTATCATAAATTGCTTTAATTATTATTTATATAGTGGTACAGCTGAGCAATTGATTGCTCACCCTTGCAGAATGTTTTATATATATATATTACAGATGCCTAGGAGTTTCTTCTGTGGCAGTCAAGGCAGAGTTCCAGTTCCTTCTGTGTCAGGCTCCTTTGAGATTGTTGTGTTGGACCAAAGATGGTCTGCTGAGTTGATGTATTAAGTTAGTTGTGTCAGGCTGATTTGTTAAGTTGGTTTGGTAGTAGATATAACCTATGTCATACTTAAACCTGGAAAAGGTCTTGGTAAAGGGGTCGTGGTTATGTATAACTAATGATTTGGATTATATTATGTTTATTATTATTGTGGTTGGTGATGTCAACTCTCGACCCCGGGGTTGAGGCCGTCACATTAACTCACTCTTGCGAATCTATTTATGTTATTCTATAGTTAAAAAGGAAAGTATTGGTAGCGAGGATCCCCAATCCAGTGTGCAAGAGAGGATTCCAGGTTGAGTTGGATCGAGCTAGCAGGAGCTTTATGTAACAGTTTTGAGTTATGCAGGTTTGTAAGAATGATTTCATTATCAGTTGTGAGTTAAACTAGTTGGGATTTGGTACGATGTAATATAAGTTAAGGTTGTGGCTTATTTTCGTACTTTAACCTGTTGTGATCTATGGTTGTGTGAAGAAGGGTCATTGCATATAATATTTTTTATTCAGGTTTATATTGTACGTGTGGCGCCCTCGAAACCCGGGTCAGAAGTTTGGGGTCCACAACATACATAATATATAAACCTGTATAAGAAATATTATTTGCAATGACCCTGCTTTACATAACCACGGAATGCAACAGGTCAAAGTATGAAAACAAGCCACAATCTTAACTTTTATTACAACGTACCAAATCCCAACTAATTTAACTTACAACTGATAATGAAATTATTCTTACAATCTTACTAACTCACTACCATAAGAAGCTCCTGCTAGCTCGATCTAATTCAATCTGAAATCCTAGCTCGTACTCCGGACTGAGGAACCTCGCTATCAATCATATCCTTTTTAACTGTAGAATACATAAAAAGGTTCGCAAGAGTGAGCTAACTAGCTCAGCAAGTCATAATAATGATAACTGAGGTTAAACAATGATCAAACGAGATGATTCAGAGGAATCAAGTTTCTTGTTAAACAATCATTAGAATTGGATATTCATTTTAAATTTTTAAAACCAAGGTTAGGCTGCTGATCAGTCACGCACTAACCCCGAGCAAGGCACACGGCTCTGCTCTATAAATTGGATCCAAGGCACACATTGGCCTAATTTGACCATGAATCTGGTATGACCACGAATCTGGTCAACATAAAGAAAACTATCCAATTCTAAAGCAGTTCAATATGATAAACAATATAACTCAATAGAACAAGATCATAATCAACAGTAATGAAATATTTACATAAGAGCATGATGCAATTCATGGGTACCACGAGGGTATATCAATGTAGGTATAAGAAATGGCCTCCAGCCTGTAAGAGAATCAGGTATTAGATGCACAATGATTTTTCAAAGTTTAGTTCTTTGATGTTTCCAAGAATGGTTGGGGTATAAAAGTTTCTGTATGTTCAAATAATTTTGTTCCAGTGTTTGGTGTTTGGTGGTCATATATTTGGAGAGTAGTATCATGTTTGTGTGGTCTTGTATTTGGAAATTAACAAGGGATGGTTTACAAAGAATAAGGCTTACGGCTCAAAGATCAATGATGTGATCCAGGTTCAAGGCTGTATGATTCAAGTACTCACAACGTAAAACAAAACTATTTTGAACACTTAACAATATGTCTCAAGAGAATTTAGAAATATTTGCACTATATCCCGACAAAGGTTTAGAAGTACTTGCCTTGCAAGCTTTACAATTATTACTGATCGACTCTGAGCCTACTCAAACGCTCAGGATTTAACGTCCAACCAATAGTTCACCTTGGATTCGACTTCGACACTCAGGTTTTTCGGTTGAAACCCTACTGAGCTCGTCGACTGACCACTAGGTTATCTTAAGTCCAACATCCACTTTCGATTTCCCCACTAGAACCTACAGGGTCGAAATACTCTATGTTAGACACCCAGTTATGCTTGACATATCCTCGATAACAACCTACCCATTCGATATTAAGTTCCGACTCATAATTACATATATTATAATAACACACACAACAGCTAAGGTTCACATTCTCGAAAATCGGTTTGGTGGTCGTTTTCAGAAAATACGTATACTCGTCATTTTACGAAATTAGGGTTACTGGGTTTTGGCAACACATTTCACCACAGCATACGATCAGGTTTCGAATAAAACATATGTTCATATATTTATATATATTCACTTAGCATCCCGATAATTATTGGATATGCTCCCGTATTTCCGTAGTTCCATTTCCCGGAAATCGGACATCGTTTCCTTTGCTTATCGGACTACCCGTCGAAACAATTCGACGTCACAATCAACAAGCAACTCAACAATTAATCCAACAATCATAAATCCCAATCACCGGTGTTATTCAATTATTACTATTATTCGCGTTTCCAATTCAGACCTGAACAATTATATCTGACTATTTACACTTCGAAAATAATGGTACGAATTAAATATTAAATATTTTTTTATAATTATAGGATTCGGAATTAATTCATCAAGGTCCACCGTCAACTCATCAAAAATCATTGTTGACGGCGGAAAAATTCATCGGTGCCCGATTATTTCGGGTGTTCCCTTACAAATTTCACCGATATTGCCGTAAAACTGAACATTTAATTCGATAATCACGAAAGCCTCATTAATTTTCCTTCACAAAAATCACACAAATAATTCGAATAACCTGAAATAATGGTTCGAATCATTCACAGTAACACAACAACATTCCAAATCAATAACACCGCAACAGTAACCGGAAATAAGCTGAGAACTAAACAACACAGGTCGGAAAAAGACTGAGGCAACAGCAGACACACGCACAACTCACATACTGCACATATACACACACACACTGTATATTACACACACCACACACACATATAATACTCAATCGAAACCCCGCATTCACGCGCCACCATACCCGACGGCAAAGCAAGACAGGTGGTGACGGAAAATAGGGGCGGTGGCTGGAAAAACTGAGGCGGCGGCCGGACTTACCGGAGAAGGAAGGAAGACAGGCGAGGACAGGGAGGAAAAAGGACAAACCGCAGGAAGAAACTGAGAAACAGTAAGGATTAATACCCGAGGAAATTAAACAGATGAGAACAAGTATGAGCAAAATTGATACACTGCCAAGAAGAAAAAAAAAGAATAAGTCTGCCACTTGTCCAAACACTTGCACACATATGATAAAAAGAGGACACATATCCCTTTTCCGTTTTACAGTAAAAATTTATCCTGTAATTACGCATTTAACGAACCAAGTTGCTCATAAATAGTCTCGGAAAATTAGCAAAATAGAATTAAAATTCTCTAAATAATTAAAAACTAATAAAATAAAATTTTCAAAATTTTTTAAACCATTTTTTAATCGCACAACATACCCGCATTTAACAATTAAGGATCCGAGCTGCACTTAAAACAAATTCATAAAATTACAAAAATAGTCTTAAAATATTACAAATATCCCGAAGTTTACAAAAATATAAATTTTGTAATTTTAAAATGATTTTTGAAATACAGTTTATACCCGCTTTTATCAATTAAACGAATCAACAAGCGAATGAAATTAATCTCAAAAATTCCCAAAATAATTTTAAAATTCTCAGAATATTCCAAACTTAAATAAATATGAGTTTCATAATTTTTGAAGAATTCTGGAATTAAATACATATTTTACAAATAAACGCAATCAGAAATCATACAGGGGTAAATAATTGATGAAATATTGTTTTCTAAATTTTATAAAATCCCAAAAATAATTATTGTAATTACAAAACCATTAAAATAATTTTAGAGACAATCCACATATTTATACAAATAAATTTGCATTAAATTTACTTTTAAAAGTGAAAACAATTCAATACAATTCCATAATTAATTACGGGGACAACCCGGTACACCATAAATCACACATAGATAATAATCAAACAACACATAGCGGTTGATAGGGAATAAATAAATCATGATTACGTAATTAAATATTACATTAATTACAAGTGATTTGGGCTACAAGGCCCAATAAGAAGCTGTATGACATTCAGACCAAAAAGGTTAATACATTGATCAGGCCTGATGGACCAGATCAGGCCTGATGGAACAAAGAAGACCCAAAACCCTGAATATGAATTAATTTCATAATTAATTAATAAGGGAAAAATCAGCTATTAAGAAGAGTCCCAATAAGGACATAAATCTTTGTAGATTAGCCTCCAAGGGACCTAGAAGGATAAGGAATCAGTTTCCTACCACCTAGGACACTAAAGTCCATTCTAATTCTGAGACTTGACTACCAAGTCTCCTACACCAAGTCAAATTCAAGGACTCCCAACATCTACATAAGGGGCCTCACCCCATAAATCAGAACTACGTTTTTGACTTTTTCCTTAGCAATCAGCAAGGTACGTAGGTAGATTGAGTCACGAAACACAAGAGCAGTCAAATCAAGCCTCGAAGCTCACGTTCCTTAGTAATAAACACAGCAATTATATACCTTAGTTTTTAGTCCATAACAGCGGTCAAAACCAATACACATATTTTATTTATTTAACAATTTCCATAATTACATATTTAAATAATTCAAAAATACACGAGTCGTTATGGTGCGTGTGTGTGTTGTGGACCCCAAACTTCTGACCCGGGTTTGGAGGGCGCCACATCAAGTGTGGTGTGCAAACTAAGACCTAGGCTTTGAATTTGATACATCTTATTAAATACACCTTATACACACACAATACATTGTTAGGTCACACAACACTGTAGAAGGGGGTTGAATACAGTGTTTATACAATCAAATCAATTTAACACAAGTATGTAACAAAGATCAAGTATATTGAATAAACTCTGTTACAATAAGAACTGTTGTTCTCTCTCAGTGATGAACAAATATCACTAAGAGCTGCTAGGTTACAATGTATAATCTTCTCGATAATGATAACATATATAGTGTAAACCCTAAGTATGTATTTATATAGTACACAGTTACAAGATATATTCTAATTGATATGGAATACAATTCTGTCTCCTAAAATATATCAATCAGATATCTTCTACAAATCTTCCAGTCTTCTAACTCTTTCCATGTATATCTTCTTTTGTTTTAGTCTCGATATTCTCCTGTAAATCAGCTTCCTTCCTTATATGAAAGTCTTCCCGCACTTAAGTTCTGATATGACCTTAAGTTCTGATATTAAGCTCTGACTTCCAGTAAGTCCTGATTTCAGTAAGTCCTGATTTGTCCTGTTGTTAAGTTCTGAAAAACTAAACACAAATCATATTAGACATGACATCTCAAATATATCTAACAATCTCCCCCAACTTGTAAATTATGCAAAATATACGAGTTAATAGATTTGATGATGTCAAAAACATCTAAGTACAAATAGAAATAAGAGTTTAACTAGATAACTAACTATAACTTTCAGTCCTTGTAGCTTTTATCAATCTCACTGAGTCAATCTGAATCCAAAGTGATTCTTGACAAAGCTTGATATCAGCTTTTCTCTCTTTAATCCTCGGGACTTGAGATAGTGTAGTCTTGACTTGCTTCAAATCTTCACCCTGACTTCCAATCTGGTAGATTGCAATCCTTAGAGCAGAAATATGGTTTCTTTCTAAACCATCATCCAGTCTTATTACCCTTGGATGAGAAGAATCTTCATTTTAGCATAGACATTTCTTTTTCAGTATCACTTCAAGCTTAGCATAATCCTTCTTCATTTGAATCTCACTTCCATTATCTTCAACAATATTAGGAATGAATTTTGTAACCCTTGAACCAGAAATTCTAGCTTTATCTCTAATGGTCTTCAATATAAAATTTGACCATCTCTTGGTAATATCAGACTTTACCTCTAAAAGGTAATGAAAGAATTGAAGTTCTTTCAGTGATTTGTTCAACAAATCTGATTCTGACATCTGAAATGTCCTTCCATCTTCAAGAAATAGAATCAGATTTTCCTTAACATTGTACTTGTCATGAGCATCCAGTACCACTTGAACAGAGATAACATTTTCAAGGTATTTCTGTGTAACATCTTCAAGAGGTCTATCAGTCAATAAAAATGGATCTCTAGTAGCAACTTCAATTCATGTCTTGATCTTAGCTTCATCGAAACCTAGTCCATCCTTGTCTCTTGGTTCTCTAGCATTTAACCCTATAGTCATGAAAGTAGACAGCAATTGGCTTTTCTTTGGATCTGATGGTTTGACATTTTTCCACAGAAGTTTCTTTTTATCAGCTACTTCCATCTTGTCTAAATCAACTTGAGCATTGTTAGAGGTTGATGTCTTGATGACTTTATCATAACTTGTTGTTTCTGTTGTAGCTTGTTGTTCTTCACTCTGAACAACTTGAGCCTTATCAGAGGTTGTCTTTGATTCTTCAGAAATTTTCCTTCTTTTCAGAGTTTGAACATCTTCATCTTCAGCAAGAGTATCATCAGTAACTTGAACCATTTTGCACACTGGTTTCATCAGAATTTGAGGAATTTTCATCTCCAGTGGCTTGGTTGGTTCATCAACTTTTCCCTTCCCTTTGTCTTTGGGATCAATCTCAGATTGTGATCTTGTTTTGGGCTTTGATGCCTCAGTATGTGACTTCTCCTTGATCACAATGCCTCTTACCTTAAGCCTTGGAGGTTTCTTTGCAACAGAAGCTTTTGGTTTTAGATTTGTCTTTTCAGCTTTAAATCTAGCTTCTTCCTCCTTGAGATTTTCTAAATCCATTCATTGATTATGTTTCAGAAATAATCTTCTAGCAATTTCCTCATCAAGTGTCTGAATCTTGGGATCTTTGTAGTAGACAGTAATATGCTTTCCCTTGAGCTTCAGAGTTTGCATAAACTTTTGAGAGTCTTGACTTCCACCTTATATAAAAACATCAGGCTTTGTCATCAGACTTTGCTCATCAGAACTTGATATCAGATTTTGATTATCAGCACTTTCTATCAGATTTTGAGTTTTAGCAGCTTCAGAACTTGTCTTCTTTTGAATAGAAGATCTACTTGCATCAGTAATTAGTTTCCTAGAAGAAACCTTGTTGCTGTGCTCTTTATCTTGAACTTGACCTCTACCCTTGCTAGGGTTTCCCTGGTCATCAGGTTCATCATCTTTCTTCTTCAGTACTTGATCATTAGAGCATTTGGACTTAACTATCTTCTCCCCCGTTTTGGCATCATCAGTTAATAAGAGAGAGAAGAAGTTCAACTAAAGATTGAGTTCATCCAATTGAGCTTTTTGAGAAGCTTGATTTTGCAGGACCTCAGCAATTTGGGCATGTTGCTTCTCCTGAACTTTCTCAATTGCTTCAACCTTTTCAGAAATAGGTCTGATAAACCTCTTTTTATCAAGCTTGGTCTCCATATCTAGCTTTTCAGCTTTTTCAAAAAGCTTATCAACCTTTTCTTGAGTAGCATAGTGTAGACCTTGAAGATTTTTGGTAGAAAGAGCTGTCACTTTGAGTTGTGTCTTGAAATCAGAATTTTTGAGCAACTCATCAGCTTTTCCAAAATAGTATGTCAGTACTTTGGAGCTTGGAATGAAATCAGTTTCATTCCACTTGTTGGTCCACTCCACACCCCTGTGAGTATCTTCCCAAGGAATAGGAGTAGCTTGCTCAACAAACTTCTCAATAAGTGTCTCCTTGCCTAGAATGGGAGCTGGAGTATCAACAGAAACACTATCTCCAGTACTGGATGAAGAATCATCATTCTCTGATAAGACAAGTGTAACGACTGGGAAATTCGCGACGTAATTAAGTGAATAAAGTATGATTTCTGTGATATGATTATAAATTATGTGGTTGAGTGATGATTAATTGTCTTTATTGTATATTAGTATATGGAAGCGTAGATAGGTGCGTTCCAATTTAAAGAGTCAGCTTAGGAGTTAAGCTGTGTTGTCGGACCGTCAGGTAGAACGGGGAACCCGTCCTAAAAAGGGATTAAAGTGTTTAAAATATGGAATATGTGTTAATATGTGAAATGAAATGTTTAAGTAAGTATTGCATTCTAATGACGTGTCGGTTGGTAAAGGTAATTGAGAAGCAGAACGTGACCTGGTACGCGTAAAGAGGAATAATGATAAAATAAGGAAAATTTTATGATCAGACATGAGTTGTGATGTGTGAATATATGTGCTTGCTTGTTTGTATGCATTAATACGTGATCTGTTAATTTTTAAATGGATTTAAGGGAATTATTTAATTTAAATAAGGTTTATTGAACCTTTGCACATTTTTTTAAAATTATTCGAGTAAGGTCATGGCGTGGAATTTATTTTATTATCTTCAAAATAGTCCTAGGGACTTTCTAAAAATGATAGACGAATTTATTTCATGATCGTTGCATTTTAAAATGATTTTATGTAACTAAAATGCTAATTTTAGCATAAACTTGTAAAAATCATATAAAATCAACCGTACGCTCAAAAGTTTATTATGAGTATTGGTTGGAAAGCTAATTTTGAGATCTACGTCTTAAAATTGTCAATCGCAATATTTTCCAACTTTCTGAGAGAGTTATATTTAATATTTATATTCGATTTTATTGGAGTAAAAAGAGAAAGGGAATCAAACTAAAAAGGGGATTAGTAATTTACTAAACTACCCATGCCCTCTATTATATATACTAGCTTATTTTCTCCCCCTCTCTTTCTTTTCTTTCCCGTGACCCTCTCATCTCTCTCTCCCTCTCTTTCTTGATCACTCTCATCTTTCTCTCGGCTTTCTCCCCATCTTTCTTCTCTCTCTTAAATGCAACAACAAAAACTAATCCAAACTCAAAGATTTTATCATCCATAGCCTTCATTTTCGATATTCTACTCAAACACCACTTGCATGTAAGTGTTTATGTAAGTTTCATAGTTCCATTTCCTTGGTTGTATTCAAGAAAATGTGATTTCTTGATATATGATCATAAGAGAGTCTAAAGTGATTTTTGTGGTTTAAAACTCAAGAGGAGACCCGTTATGAGCACTCTTAAGTTTGACCAACACCGGTCTGATCCAAGGAGAGCCGGTGGGATTTTAGGAATATGATGTACTTAGTTGAAATGATGTGGTTTTTGAGCTCTATGCACTTTAAAACCTATATTTAACCTTTACATGTCTTGATTTCTTGAAAAGTTCAAAAGGGTTTTGTATTTCTTTTGAAAATTTAAGTGTATTGGTTGATAAAAGGGTTTTGATGATTGTTCTAAAGGTGTTTGGACTTGTGTAATTGTTTAGGTGCTTGAGAAATCAAAATTTAATGTTGTATGTTAAGGTTTTGGTCTGATTTTTGTACTAATAAAAAGGGAATTGGATTTTGTGACTTGATCTTGGTATAAGCTAAGTTTAATTAGTAATAAATGAGATTACATGTTGATTTATAAAAGGGATTAGTGATGCATGTATGTTATTTGCAAAATTCGATTAGGGTTTTGTGTTACTAAATGATGAATGGTTGAGTAATTCGAAATTTATAATTTAAAAGATTATTTGATTCAATTTATAATTTAAGAATATATATATATATAGATTGGTTCGAATTTTGTTTGGTAAAGAAAAAGGGTATTAGTCTAAGTGTTGGTTTTTCTAGAGATGATTAAGAAATTAAGTACAATTCTTAACAAGATCTTTGCATGCTAAAAACTAAAGTTGCATGGTGTAATTTTTGAGAAATTCGATTGTATAAATAAGGTTATGGTTCGAATTTTGATGTTAAAAGAAATGAAAATGATTCTTTTGAAGGTTTTGATTGAGATATGTGTTTATGTGAGCTAAAGTGAGTATTTGATTGATTTTGTGCTTAGTAAGTCCAATAAGGCCGAATAGGCCATAGGAATCAAGAGTCAAAACTTGGTTTTGATAATTGAAAGAATGATTGGGTGTGTATATATGAATATCTATGGATTTGTTTATTTGATTGTAGTATGTGGTTCGAATTAGGGAATAAAAGAAAAGGGAAATTAAGTTGTTTGATTTTAAAGAACTATAAGTGATAGTTATGGTCGTAAAAATTTAGTTGTGAATTAATCGTGTACTCGTATGAGTTATAATAGTTTGATTTGAGGAATAATCAAGATTAAAGTGAGTATAAGTTGATTATTGAGTATATAAAGATATAAAGGATGTGAGAAAAGAATGTGTTATGTGCTATGTGCATGTGTGTATAAGCTGTACTCGTATAGTTCGAGTCAAGAGTACAATCGAGTTATCGTATTGAGTGAACGTTCCGGGAACATGAGTTGAGAAACTAATTAAGGTTTTGGTTTTGGATTGTAGATTCGGAGCGTGAGGGCATTCAGGCTAGGAAAGGGAAAGGTATACTAGGTGGCAGTAGTTCAACCTTCAGGAAAGCGAATTCAGGAAAGTAACTCTACTTACTTATGTAAATGGTTAAAAAGAGGATATTGTTCATGCTATGTAGAGTATTGAACTGTTAAAGTAATGTACCCCTGTTATCGAATTCTTGAGATACCCTGTCATTGATCTTATGAACTTGTTATTGATAAGCTTATTGATCCAACCCTTGTTAACTCATTTTTCCTATTTACTTATTATACCATGAACTGTTATAAACCCTATAAGTACCTTTACGAACCCCTTGTAATGATGCTTCATTCCTTGTTTACCTTATACTCTATTGATCCTTGAAACGGTTTTGATTTCCCTAACTTGAGTACCTTGTTACCATTGATCAATATCCCTAGAATTGAACTTTGCTTATCCTTGATTCATTTCCTTAACTTTGAATTCTCAAAATTGAACTTAAGAATGAGTTTCGACTTAAAAGAGTCCGAATGATTTCATATTCTTGGTAATGATAAAATGAATTTAGTAAACCTATCTTTTTCCAACTCAAGGTTTTCCAAACGAATTCCTGATGGATTGGATTGGGACGTAAGAGGCTAGTGGGACTAGTCCAGTCATAGTAAGAGGCTAGCGGGGCTAGTCCAGTTTAAGGCTGAAATTATGCCATTGGTACCTTAAAGACCGGATGGAGGTCGGTACGGGCTGATCCCGTATTATTATTATGAAATGAAAGATAAAGTAGTCCAATCAAGGGTTCCATAATTATTTAAAAAGGAATTGAAATTTCCTACTCAGTAGTTGATTCTTTGAAAATGAAAAAGGTTTATATTGCTTTGAAAAAGATTTGATTGTGATATTGTGAAGCTTACAGCTTGTGAACCTTGATTTTGATTATGTTGATCATATAATTGATTCCCTATAATGAAAAGATTGTCGCTTTCCATTTGAAAGATCTGTTGTGATCCTGTTAATGATTTGTGATGAATGTCGACTTTCACCCTATCTTGAGCCTTGTTCCTTGAAAGCCCAAAGTTTTCTTCATAACCCCCTTTCATAGCCTAAAAGATAGAAATCTGCCACCTAGAATTTATAAAGTAGAATACCCAGAGATCAGTAAAGTATATTATGAATTTTATATCGTAGAACTGCTTTTTAGCTACTTGCTGAGTTTTATACTCATATGTTTTGTTTTAATCTAACCATGGCAGTTAAGCAAGAAGATGGTCAGGCTTAGGCGCACTGCTCATAAGAGTGTACCTGGTGGTCCCTATCGTGTTGAGGGCTTCGGGTTGCCAGAGCAGGTAGTACAGGTTTTGAGTGAGCAAGCACTTGGCCGAAGAGTTGTTAAGATACAATGGGTTATCTGTCGGTTCCAAGCCGGGATCGACTATGTACATTTGGTTTTATTTTGGGTTGTAAATTATATTCTATGGTTGGTAGTTGTAATCGTCTCACACTTTATCCTGTTTGATCCTGTTAGTAGCTAATCGGGGTTTATGCTTATTTAATTCATAGATTAATGGTGTGTGAGTCCTCATTTCCTAACCCCAAGATTGAGGGCATCATAACAAGTGTATGTGAGGCAATGGGAGATTCTGGAACTACCTCATCTAAATTTTGATCTTCAGGTTCCTGATCAAGAATTAGTGTGGACGGTATCTCAGCATTTAAGATTGGAGAATGAATTGGAGATGTTTGAGCTGTTGTAGGAGCTTCCAAATAAAGAACAGTTGGTATATTCAGATTGTGAATATCTATCTCAGAATTTGTGCCTTGTTCTTCAGCATCATCTTTTGCCTTTATTGGAGAGACGGGAGGGGTGAGCACAGTGTCTTGAGCTTGAGTAGGGGATGGCAGAGCTTCAATTACAACAGGTTCTGATGAGATCAGAGATTCCTGATCCCCTTCCTCAACTTCAGTAGTATCCTCGGATGGAGGCTTAGCCATGTGCCTCTTAGCTCTCATTTTATTCAATCTTCTTGCTAGTGAAGGAGTTGCTTGATCATCAGAACTTACAGTTCTCTTCCTCTTCAAATTATCAGAACTTTGAGCTTCAGCATTTATCTGATGGGATGACCCTTCAGCTTCTGTTTCATTCTGAAAAACCACAGTTTCAGCTTCAACAGCCACAGGTTCTGATGTATGAACCTGTGATTCCTCTTCACTATCAGATTCATCCCTTAAAATCATCTTTCTTCTTTTTGGTTGAGGTTGAGGAACAGACTTTGCCCTTTTTGGCCTGGAAGATGAAGGTCTGATGGTAGGTGCTGATGGTTGTTGTTGTGAAGATTGAGCTGATGGTTGGAAGTAAGTTCTGATTGTAAGTTGAGTTGATTGAGGTTGAGAGGTGGTTGGTTGTGTAGTTGTTGAAGGTGCTAATGGAGGTTGGGTTGGTTGGACATCAGGATATAAGGCAGCATAGGTGGCTTGATCAGAGTTTACCAAGACTTGTTCGACAGATGTAGGAATTTGAAGGGGTCTCGAAACAGTCTTATTATTATCAGTAGATAATAAGTCAGTAAAGGCTCTCTTAGCAAGCTTAAATGATTCAATTAACTCACTTGCTAGTTGGGGTGCATCAGAGCAACAAAAACTATAAATAAGCTGATAGAATCTAGCAAAGTAAACTGTATTTCTATCTTCTGTCATCCTATCCCCAATAAATTCTAAAATAGCACTTGCATAATCAAAATGAGTTTGATTAATGAGAGCATACCCGATTTGTTGACTGAGAATTGGGATTGCATCAAAGTTTGAACATTTGTTTGCAAAAGTTCTGGTGATGCAGTCAAAGAAGAAACTCCATTCCCTCCTTATGTTGGGTCTCTTCAACTGTCCCAGTTTTGCCAAAGTTTTCTCATAGCCCAGATTGGCCATTAGCTGTTGAAGAGCTGGCTCCTCAACTGTTGAATATATGCAGTTTTCTGGAGATGGAGTGCTTGTCGAACTATGGCCAAAGTCACCACATGGGCATCCTCCCCTGTTGAAAAGATGATACTTGTGGACCCATGAGCACCACCATCATCATATATGCCACTTCTCCAAAACTCCAGCACTTGAGTTTCAAAGATTGCTTCTGGTTGGGTCAAAGCATACCCAATCTCAGAGTTAGCAAGGAAATCTTGAATGAAGTGTAGTTCTGATGGAGCTTCACCCTTGCTAAGAATAGCCAAGTAGTTGTTGGGAACAAACTTAGCTCCATTGAACACAATGTCTTTTGGTGCCATTTCTGTAAGAAATAAGGGAGAAAATTGAGTATGCACAAGGTATTTGATAAAAGTCCCGTAAGAAAAAGCTTCAGAGAATATTAGAGAGAGAGTGTAACACCCCCAAATCCGGGGTCGGGGATCCGGGTTGTCACGAGTTCCATTTCCCTTAACAACACCCAATCTTAATAAATAATCAACTACTCTGTACTGTGACCCCACCATTAAACACACACACCACAAGTTATAGCCTCAGAGATGAATATCCAAAAATAATCACAAGTCGTTTTATTCCACAATTATATGCCAATGCACCTTAAACAGGTTTCTGAATAAATTTACATTTTTTTGCCATTATTACAATTCATAATATACATAAGTCTGGTACATTATTAGTTGAAAACTTAGCCTATTGGTAATTTCTACCTCAGCTACAGCGTCCTCAACGCTTCCAGAAAGCTGCGGAACGTTTCCTAATCGCTTGCGAATCGGGAGCTTGGTCCTGTTCATCTTTTCTATCTGTTGTTGTGTGATGAAAGAAGAAAGCAAGGGTGAGCAGCAAGCCCACCAAAATAATATGTATAATGATTAACAATATATGAGCCTTCTCATAGTACTCATGAAAGTCTTGGTCAAAAAAAATGAACCAAGTTGATATCTTAATGCGATGAAGTCGCAAAATATTCAGTATATATATATATATACATATATACTTTTCAAAATATGGGAAGTCCTCTTCCATGCATAATACACACAGAGTTCCAGTGTATAACTGTATAAAAATATTGTTGCAAGGTGATCTCATATATCTAACCTTGTCTCAACGTTTTTCTGAAAATCTTTGTCATGCATAAGATAATCATTTACTAGATATAAGTTTAAAAGATGAAGTTACAAGATACTCCAATATACTTATATCTTTTCCGAATACTACTTGAACCACCACCGTTCAAGTTATAATTAGTTTCAAAAGTTCATCACACTGATGAGACTACAAGATAAGACTTGAATAGATTCAATCTTTGAAATATTTTGAAGGAAATGAAGTTATGATATACTTCATTAAGTCCCGATATATATATACACCTATATATATACATACGTTTCCTGAAAACCTCTGTCATGTAAAGTATGAACAGAATTGCAATATCCAATAAATTTGGAAAGGAAAGAATTTTGGCATAAACCTGATATCTTGTTGATCAGGCAAAGATACCAATAAGTAACCTTTTCTACTAGTAGATGGACGAATTTCCCACTGGTCATCACCCTGGTCGCAATAGGACCTTATGTTGGACTGCCACTCAGCCACTTACGCATTTGATGGACTCCCACTGAGCCACTTACACTATCATGGACGCCCACTGAGCCCATGTTGCTTATGCCGACTCGATAGATGGACTTACTTCCCGAACGTTGGGTAAGTAATCAATTCATTTACCAAAACTGCAACCTTGTTGCGAATATAAAATATACCATAGAGCCGGATCCCTCAGGTTTTAAGCGAGTATTTAAATCCCCTTTTTAAAAGTAAGATCTTAAATATAAAAATGAGTTTTGGGATCCGCTCTAACTTTTAAAAATCATTTTGAAGACTCGAAAACACTTTAAAGAGTGTTTGGAGTAATGCTGATTTAATGAAGTAAATCAGTCCCAATATATTAGAAAATATCTGAATATTATTATTTAAATAATATTCCCATAGAGAATAATCTTATAAAAATAATCGAAGTAGAAGTTGTAAGATTTATACTTGAAATGAGTATTAAATAACCAAAGATATACTTATATGAAAGTACTATCTTTATTTGAATAATCGAAAATAAGTTTGATTATCGAAACATTATTCTTTAATAAAATAAAGAATATTATTAAATAATAAGCGGAGTCATAATACCTCGAATGAATATTATAAATAATATTCATTAAATAAAATAACGGAGTCATACATCCTCAAATGAATATTCAATTAATAATCATTAATAATATAACTGAGTCATAAACCCTCGAATGAATATTCGAAATAATATTCAATAATAAAATAAAGGAGTCATAAGTCCTCGGATGAATATTCGAAATAATATTCAATAATAAAATAAGTTATCGAATAAACTTTATTCGATTAATAGTTTTGAAAACTATAACCATATATATATATATAAATATATATATATAAAATCTACTCGGGATCCTCGACTCCCGGTTTTAGAAATTGTTTTCACCTTTGGGTCCCTATACTAAGGGTATATGCAAATTACTGCTATTCTCTAGCATAGGTATTATCAACTGAACCAACAGATATATATGGCAAGAATACGAAACAGGCATGCATATGTACCATATCACATGCTACAATATATCGCAAGAATTTGCTAATAACAAATATGCATTTATCGCAAGATCATGCATATACACATATACATCACAACAACAGTATAACGGATAGAAAACTTGCCTGAGCGACTGGGGGTTACGAATGGCTCGGGATGAGTCTGGTAACCTATAAACAACAAGTAAGTTGGAATTAAACCAAAGTCACTTGTAAATCTATACTCTAACCAACTTAGACTCTAACGCTTGTTTTGCGCTTACTGATTCTCTTAAGTCACTCGAGTACCCTCGGCTCCACCATTTTTTTATAATTTAACCATTACAAGTTTTAAGGCGATTCCTTCACGAGTGTCTTACCAACTGCCTAACACTCTTACCATAATTGTTTCATACACTAATTAACCCTTTTTGGTCTTCAACCTATGTTTCAAAGTAAGGCGAGGGGAAAAGTTTCGTTCGCGAAACGCCGTTACTTAAAACGGTCGTTTCTCTTAAACCGTACATCGGAATCAAACGAACTACATATCAAAACGAAGCTCGTAACATGAACTATCTAAACATGGCAATGGTCATAATCTAGCAGGGAGTTCTCGGGTCCAAATGTTATGAACAAAAGCAGTCTAAAGTAAATCGGACATTACGACGGCTATGTTTACGCGATTTCCCAAATTTAAACCAATTCAAACAACCACAATTTCAACTCCAATTCACAACCCAATCAAACCTCCATCTAAACTAAATTACAACAGCCCCAAATCAACTCATTATAATCAATTTACTTAATCCCAAAACTTGAATTTAAACTATACTACATTCTTTAACCGACTCTTAAGATTTCAACAAATCAACCACCACCATTCCAACCCAAACTCTTAAACAAACAAGTTTCAAGCTACTCTTTACCCTCACAACCATAATCAACCTAATATACAAATTAAAGCTAGGGTTCGGAGATGATATACCTTCCTTAAAGTGGTGGGAGTAGCTATGAAGCCTTAAGAAGCCTTGAGGAGTCTTAGGAATGCTTGGATCTTAAAGGAAAAGTAAGAAAATCAAGTTAAAAACTTTGAAATCACTATTCATTGTCTTCTTCATTGATTTATTAGAGAAGATTGAGAATGAATTAGAGGCTTAAAATCATAAGGTAGCCATAACTATGCATAAGGAAGACTAGAGAATTAACTCACCAATTTAGGAAGCTTGGATCTTGGATTTTGAAAATTCTTGCCTTTGAAATAGTAAAAAGCCGAGAGCAAGCTTTTGTTGAAGAGGAAGAAATGATTTTGTGTTTTGATGAAAATGATTTGTTTGGCTTGGTTGATTTGGTTTTGTTTTTGTTTTAGTTAATTACCTTTTTAGCCTTGAACTTTGTGTGGTTCTAATTCAACCACATCTCCTTCCTTCCCATGTCATGCTTATGTCATGCTATGATGTCATCTTTCCCTCTTTGTCCTCTTCTCATTGATTGGGTGACATCATCCTCTCTAATCCCTTTGATTAACTTCCTAATTGTTTGCCTAATGACCGCTGATCTGTTATACGGTTCGTTTAACTTTCGTTTTCGTTTATCGTTTGAGGGATCATACCCGGGATCTTATTATTTAGGTCCCCTTAACCTTTATCAATATATTATATTCCTTTTATGATCCTCTCTTATAATCCTTTAATTTAAATCCTTCTTATCTTATTACCTTATACTCAATTCTTTTCGTATCTAGTGGATTTCCGGGAAAAATCAAAGTGTTCGGAATTGGATTCTGGTGATCTTTACATACACTTATATACCATGTAGAGTACTAATAAAATCTCAGAATATCCATAACAGAACCCCTACATAGTGTGGCATGAAAAGTTTTCTCATTCAGCATAATCTGAAAAATCACTATTCATAAGGGTTTCAAAAATTTCCAAAAATTGGGGTTATTACAGTCTCCCCTCCTTAAAAGGATTCCGTCCCGGAATCAGATAGAAAATGAATAGGGATACTCTCTTAGCATTGCACTTTCTAACTCTCGAGTAAATTTTCCCACATTGTGGTCCCACCACCAAACTCTGCCTAGTTTGATAATCCTTCTCCTAAGCACTTGTTCCTTTCGTGTCAAATCAACATACTTCTTATGTCCATCTTGGGCTACTACCAGCCGTCCTCTGATTAAATCTATTAAATCCTTGGTCCTTTGGACCACTGCTGGTCCGAGTATCTTGCGCTCTATAACTTCATCCTAACATAAGGGGGATCGACATTGTCTTCCCTTAAAAATCTCATAAGACGACATCTCGATACCTGACATACGATCTATTGTCGTAAGATAACTCAATCCGCGTTAAGGGATCATTCCAATTTCTTTCAAGTCTATTGCACAGACTCTCATTATAGCTTCTAGCATTATAGCTTTTGCTTTTCACTACCCATCCTTTTCCAGTTCGTAGTCGCTACTACCTTCCGTTCCTAATATTATACTGGTTATACTTTTGCTCGTTAGCGTTCTATAACCTTTTAATAACCACGTCAACCTTAGTATCATGAATGTGTTTCCATTCTGAATACTACCACAACTTTATTACTCCTTTTTCAGCTGTTTCTATTTTCCAAAATTTGATCAATCATATAGAAGTAAAGGAATTTGTTGAGAGATCACTATGATCATGAACACTTGTTATATCGCATAGTTAGTACAGAAGGTGGCCAGCCTTTAGTACTTGACAAGCAATTAAACAATAGATGGTATCCTACTAGGCTTTTATCACACAGATAGATAGTCATTCGGCAATACCTCCCCTTCTGGAAGGGTTGTTCTTCTCAGCTTATATGAAATGAAAAGAAGAGAAAAGAACGAATTGAAGAGAATTGTATATATGAAAAAAAAATATACTGCCACAAAATATCTGGCTTGGAACCTACCTCTGAACTATAGAGATTTGTCATAGGAGAACAAAACATATGTATATATATATATCAACATCAAATATTATCGCATCGCATTTTGCATGCTTAAATATTTACTATTCCATTCATCATTCTATGGACCCATGCTCTTGCTCGAGCTTATACACAATCACCTTCGAAACTCCCTCGACATCGAAAATCGAATCTGGAATCTCATTTTATACATCATCGTTACTAGAATTCTATGCTAGCATCGCAACCTTCCTCGTATAGTAATACGACTCTCTATTGATAAGGAGGAATAAATATTCAATAGGTAAATAATCTACTTAATTTGTCTATTCAATGATAACTTATACATCACCATGACCCGATTAGTGGTACTTAATCTCAACATCCATTCCAATACAACTCTCATGGTTGTAATCGACTCATTACTCGCAGAATCATTGCTGCACTACTATGGTCCACCACTGACTTACTGTCGTCATTCATTTTCCATGAAATCTTAATATCTAACCATACGGAGTCCATATATGTCGTATAAAATTCTTCTAAGGAGGTAACCTAATCACCATTCATGATTCATGAAGAACACTCCTGATCCTGACATACATACATGACATGAAGTAGATAAAATTGCAGAAGAGTTTCAGTCAAAGCAACGATAGCAGGTGAATACCATTCTTAATCGTATGCCTTAAATAGAAGACTTAACTCAAGGTTCGTTTAGTCCTTTTTGAAATATGGTCCTGGATTATTCTCAAGATAGTACCTTCTGAGATAGATAGCCCGCTCATGGCGATTACACGAATTAAACCTTTACCAACCACTATTACGGTTGGGTATTGCACAGTCATCAGAAGGAATGTCAATCTTCCAAACCATAATACAACCAGCATAGCTTTAACCATCATCACTGTATTCCTTTGGCACAAGCGCCTATAATTATCCTCTTACCTTTAAAGTGTTGGCCTCCTCTTTGGCCTTTCCTGATAGTAAAATTTCCTTACAGTCAATGTCATTTTAACCATCTCCAAATAAATTTTCTACCGTACTTCAATCACAGCTTATGTGAAGATGTTTTCCTTAAAATCTGATGAGTAAAAAAAAAATTACCATTTTTCCATAAGTTATTGCCTCAGTCTTTAGAGGTTAATCACTGTCATGACTGACTCTCAATCATAATTAGAACATCTTTTATCTTAAGTCCTAATTTCCCTGAACAATTTCGACCATTACTGGTTCGATCCATACCTTCTCGTGGTTTAACACGTGCCTCACTTGGCATCAATATAATTACGTCATATTTCCTTTATCAACATTTCTATTCTTGAAAATTTTGAATTTTACCTTTCTCCTTGTAAAACCTCTAAGGTTATCCTTGAATCGTTCCTCCTGTATTCCCTAGATACAGGGCATATCAAAATACCATTTACTAATACTAAAACCATTGTCTATATACTTCTGAAAAATTTCTCCACTGATTCTTAAAGGTTGTTGTTACCTTAACCCTTTCCAAATCATATTGTCAAAACTCATACTGTCCCTATTAAGGGTGAAATGCCAACCTTTATGCATTCCCCTAGGATTCATTTTAAGTTACCGATGTTTTATCCTTAATTCCACCTTTAAAAGGTACCTGCATCCTTCCATGGATAAATCAAGTCAAATATCCCTGATAAGGGTGTCTTATTCAATCATTCCCACCTCGATAGTATATGCCTAATTTCACAATAACATCTGTATACAAAATGAGGTTAATCAAAATGGCCTCCAAAAGATAACAACGGTTATCCGCTTTTCTTGCCTAATCTGATAACGATAACAAGGATGTTCTGGAAGATATTGGTCGTGTTCAACGTGAACTTCTTCTTAATAATTCCTTATTTACTTTTGTTGTTTATCTCAACAGTCATCTCAATGTTGGGATATCTTTCATACCTGGCGTCTCCCTTTCTGGGTATCAAGCCACCGGTCTTACACTTCACATTCTTGAAGGTCACTTCCTTCATCCAATTTTCCTAATTTCTTACTTCCTTGTCTCCTCAGTCTATCCGCGTCTCATTATTTATCCTTCGAACTATCTCAAGGTTTCCTCGACTCCTCCCAACTTACAGGGGATAAAATATATGTATCTCTTGTTCCTTCAATCATCAACTTTAACTCATGGTGAATCACCCTCATCCTGACGATTATATACTTTTCTATTTCTATTGCTACGAGTCTTTAGGGTTTCCTCATACCCAACTCCCTTATCATTCCTCAAACTCTATTGCCTTTATATTCCTTTCCACTTCAGTTTCTTTTTATTTTCCTTTCTCTTATCATTAATTCATGAACCCACTAATCATTGACTTCAAACATCACATCGTTCTGGGATTCTTGTCATCCGAACGAATCTTGACAACTTTTACGACTTAGATTCATAATTCATCAGACTCGTCTGCCTTTGTTCTGGCTCTAAAGCTTTTACACTATCCCCATAACCTTGGGAAGTACTTTCCTGAAAATAATTGACTGAACTTAAATCAGTTTACTATAATCTCTTGCTCCGTGCCTTCTTTGGCCTTTCACCAGCGAGTGGTCTCTCTCTTAGGAGGGCAAGTGACAAAAACAGTCTTTTGTGATTCGTCAATCATTCAGAATCTCAAATGAATCCAATATTTCCTTTAGCCAGGCTCTTGCCTCGACTGGGTCAGCTTGTTCCTTGGAACTCTGAGAGCTTAGCGACTTAAAGGTCCTGAAAGAATTTCTCACTGCACTATCTCCTCAGGGTGGTGGTTGGGGATAATAGTTTAAGTCTTTTCTAGAAAGGTCCATAAATTGTCGTATAGGAGTACCGTCTCGGGTCTCCTTATCTCGCTCGACTTTTGTTTTCTTAGTCTAAATATTTCTTCCTACTCCCCATAATTGGGGTCATCTTTTAAATTTAAACTCCTCATTTTCCACTTTAGTATATTCTGGGTTCCTTATATCTTAATTGCAACCTCCCTGATTATCACATTCAAGGTTTGCCCCTAATCTTATTCCTTGTGGGGGCATATTAGTGGGAAAAATTTTGAGAATCTCTGGATATTTGTCTTACTTACTTTTCTCAAGTCTTTCCTTCGTTCAGTCCTTGCACGATTACAAATTATGAATTCTCAAGTTCGATAAACTTCATGACACTCTCTTAAGTGTTAATAGAGCAATTAACAATGTGATCTTATCACAAACAAACTGATCTGAACTGAAATTAACGAATATATACATAACCATTTGTTCGAGGGTACAACAACTGAACACATTAAAGAGAATTACATCATTTGATCTGATCGCTCCTATCTCAAAAGTACTACCATAGATAATCATCTAGTCATTAAAACTAATCATCCATAACTTAGGCTAATCCTCCAAAAGCGGTGTTGCATGAAATTCTTGTCAGATTGTTCAGACTCTGCACACTATTATGGATCAAGAAATGCGGGCACGCACGACATCCCTAACCTGCTCCATTAAGGCGGTGATGAGGTCTAGGATAGTTGCAAGTAGAGATGGATCAATCTGACCCTTAAGATGGCCTCTAGCTGTAACACGAGTGGTAGCCTCAATCCTTTCCATGCTATGAGCTAATCCTGCCGGAAGTACCCCGCCCTCAATCCTTGGTGCAGTAAGTCGATCCAACAGATCACTCCTAACATTACGGGCCTCGGACAGGCCACCCAAAGTCATGTGATAATTGGCGATAAGAGAAGCCTGAGTGGTAGCATCTTGCAGTCCATGGGGTGCAGGTGGCGCAGACCCAGGAGATCCAAATGGATAACCAAGCACGGTATCAGGTGACAATGGTGCAGGAGATAAAGGTGGCATTTCCTCAGTAGGTGCTGGGCTCTGTACCGGGGATGGAACAGGAATTGGTGGAACCTCATGGATGTCTACAGGAACCTCTGGAAGAGGGTCTGATACTGGTATAATTGGGGTCGTGGAAGGCCCCACTCCTTCTGCCCTCATTAACCTTTGTGCCCTTGGTAACTCTTCATCCTCTAGTGCCACCCTCGCGGCCATTCTTGCTCTGGTAGTCGCCCTGACTACGGTCATCAATTCCTCAGCGGTCCTCTCTTCATTCTCATCAGGATCCTCCATGAGATCCTCCTCAGCCACAATCCTTTCCAGAATAACATCCTCAACCGCAACATTCTCAATATGAATCTCATCCGGTCCCTCATTAGGGTACTCCATCGGATTCACAATTTGATCTCCATCTTGTAATAAAACATCCTCATGCTGATGTTCCTGAACCTCAGGGTTCGGTTCTCCGCTGCCCTATACGAGAACGAACTATGTTACTATCACGATATTTATAAGGGTTCCCGTAAGTGTTTTAACTGTCAGTACTACATTAGGTAGTCCGACTATGAACTTGGCAAGAGTTCTTATTTATCTTAGTGTACTTATTATCTTAACGTCACTTCATCTCTGAGGTTTATAACGCTTAGCTCTGATACCACTTCTGTAACACCCCCAAATCCGGGGTCGGGGATCCGGGTTGTCACGAGTTCCATTTCCCTCAACACTCAATCTTAATAAATAATCAACTACTCTGTAATGTGACCCCACCATTCAACACACACACCACAAGTTATAGCCTCAGAGATGAATATCCAAAAATAATCACAAGTCATTTTATTCCATAATTATATGCCAATGCACCTTAAACAGGTTTCTGAATAAATTTACATTTCTTTGCCATTATTACAATTCATAATATACATAAGTCTGGTACATTATTAGTTGAAAACTTAGCCTATTGGTAATTTCTACCTCAGCTACAGCGTCCTCAACGCTTCCAGAAAGCTGCGGAACATTTCCTAATCGCTTGCGAATCGGGAGCTTGGTCCTGTTCATCTTTTCTATCTGTTGTTGTGTGATGAAAGAAAAAAGCAAGGGTGAGCAGCAAGCCCACCAAAATAATATGTATAATGATTAACAATATATGAGCCTTCTCATAGTACTCATGAAAGTCTTGGTCAAAAGAAATGAACCAAGTTGATATCTTAATGCGATGAAGTCACAAAATATTCAGTATATATATATATACATATATATTTTTCAAAATATGGGAAGTCCTCTTCCATGCATAATACACACAGAGTTCCAGTGTATAACTGTATAAAAATATCGTTGCAAGGTGATCTCATATATCTAACCTTGTCTCAACGTTTTTCTGAAAATCTTTGTCATGCATAAGATAATCATTTACTAGATATAAGTTTAAAAGATGAAGTTACAAGATACTCCAATATACTTATATCTTTTCTGAATACTACTTGAACCACCACCGTTCAACTTATAATTAGTTTCAAAAGTTCATCACACTGATGAGACTACAAGATAAGACTTGAATAGATTCAATCTTTGAAATATTTTGAAGGAAATGAAGTTATGATATACTTCATTAAGTCCCGATATATATACACCTATATATATACATACGTTTCCTGAAAACCTCTGTCATGTAAAGTATGAACAGAATTGCAATATCCAATAAATTTGGAAAGGAAAGAATTTTGCCATAAACCTGATATCTTGTTGATCAGGCAAAGATACCAATAAGTAACCTTTTCTACTAGTAGATGGACGAATTCCCCACTGGTCATCACCCTGGTCGCAATAGGACCTTATGTTGGACTGCCACTCAGCCACTTACGCATTTGATGGACTCCCACTGAGCCACTTACACTATCATGGACGCCCACTGAGCCCATGTTGCTTATGCCGACTCGATAGATGGACTTACTTCCCGAACGTTGGGTAAGTAATCAATTCATTTACCAAAACTGCAACCTTGTTGCGAATATAAAATATACCATAGAGCCGGATCCCTCAGGTTTTAAGCGAGTATTTAAATCCCCTTTTTAAAAGGAAGATCTTAAATATAAAAATGAGTTTTGGGATCCGCTCTAACTTTTAAAAATCATTTTGAAGACTCGAAAACACTTTAAAGAGTGTTTGGAGTAATGCTGATTTAATGAAGTAAATCAGTCCCAATATATTAGAAAATATCTGAATATTATTATTTAAATAATATTCCCATAGAGAATAATCTTATAAAAATAATCGAAGTAGAAGTTGTAAGACTTATACTTGAAATGAGTATTAAATAACCAAAGATATACTTATATGAAAGTACTATCTTTATTTGAATAATCGAAAATAAGTTTGATTATCGAAACATTATTCTTTAATAAAGTAAAGAATATTATTAAATAATAAGCGGAGTCATAATACCTCGAATGAATATTATAAATAATATTCATTAAATAAAATAACGGAGTCATACATCCTCAAATGAATATTCAATTAATAATCATTAATAATATAACTGAGTCATAAGCCCTCGAATGAATATTCGAAATAATATTCAATAATAAAATAAAGGAGTCATAAGTCATCGGATGAATATTCGAAATAATATTCAATAATAAAATAAAGTTATCGAATAAACTTTATTCGATTAATAGTTTTGAAAACTATAACCATATATATATATAAATATATATATATATAAAATCTACTCGGGATCCTCGACTCCCGGTTTTAGAAATTGTTTTCACCTTTGGGTCCCTATACTAAGGGTATATGCAAATTACTGCTATTCTCTAGCATAGGTATTATCAACTGAACCAACAGATATATATGGCAAGAATACGAAACAGGCATGCATATGTACCATATCACATGCTACAATATATCGCAAGAATTTGCTAATAACAAATATGCATTTATCGCAAGATCATGCATATACACATATACATCACAACAACAGTATAACGGATAGAAAACTTGCCTGAGCGACTGGGGGTTACGAATGGCTCGGGATGAGTCTGGTAACCTATAAACAACAAGTAAGTTGGAATTAAACCAAAGTCACTTGTAAATCTATACTCTAACCAACTTAGACTCTAACGCTTGTTTTGCGCTTACTGATTCTCTTAAGTCACTCGAGTACCCTCGGCTCCACCATTTTTTTATAATTTAACCATTACAAGTTTTAAGGCGATTCCTTCGTGAGTGTCTTACCAACTGCCTAACACTCTTACCATAATTGTTTCATACACTAATTAACCCTTTTTGGTCTTTAACCTATGTTTCAAAGTAAGGCGAGGGGAAAAGTTTCGTTCGCGAAACGCCGTTACTTAAAACGGTCGTTTCTCCTAAACCGTACATCGGAATCAAACGAACTACATATCAAAACGAAGCTCGTAACATGAACTATCTAAACATGGCAATGGTCATAATCTAGCAGGGAGTTCTCGGGTCCAAATGTTATGAACAAAAGCAGTCTAAAGTAAATCGGACATTACGACGACTATGTTTACGCGATTTCCCAAATTTAAACCAATTCAAACAACCACAATTTCAACTCCAATTCACAACCCAATCAAACCTCCATCTAAACTACATTACAACAGCCCCAAATCAACTCATTATAATCAATTTACTTAATCCCAAAACTTGAATTTAAACTATACTACATTCTTTAACCAACTCTTAAGATTTCAACAAATCAACCACCACCATTCCAACCCAAACTCTTAAACAAACAAGTTTCAAGCTACTCTTTACCCTCTCAACCATAATCAACCTAATATACAAATTAAAGCTAGGGTTTGGAGATGATATACCTTCCTTGAAGTGGTGGGAGTAGCTATGAAGCCTTAAGAAGCCTTGAGGAGTCTTAGGAATGCTTGGATCTTAAAGGAAAAGTAAGAAAATCAAGTTAAAAACTTTGAAATCACTATTCATTATCTTCTTCATTGATTTATTAGAGAAGATTGAGAATGAATTAGAGGCTTAAACTCATAAGGTAGCCATAACTATGCATAAGGAAGACTAGAGAATTAACTCACCAATTTAGGAAGCTTGGATCTTGGATTTTGAAAATTCTTGCCTTTGAAATAGTAAAAAGCCGAGAGCAAGCTTTTGTTGAAGAGGAAGAAATGATTTTGTGTTTTGATGAAAATGATTTGTTTGGCTTGGTTGATTTGGTTTTGTTTTTGTTTTAGTTAATTACCTTTTTAGCCTTGAACTTTGTGTGGTTCTAATTCAACCACATCTCCTTCCTTCCCATGTCATGCTTATGTCATGCTATGATGTCATCTTTCCCTCTTTGTCCTCTTCTCATTGATTGAGTGACATCATCCTCTCTAATCCCTTTGATTAACTTCCTAATTGTTTGCCTAATGACCGCTGATCTGTTATACGGTTCGCTTAACTTTCGTTTTCGTTTATCGTTTGAGGGATCATACCCGGGATCTTATTACTTAGGTTCCCTTAACCTTTATCAATATATTATATTCCTTTTATGATCCTCTCTTATAATCCTTTAATTTAAATCCTTCTTATCTTATTACCTTATACTCAATTATTTTCGTATCTAGTGGATTTCCGGAAAAAATCAAAGTGTTCGGAATTGGATTCTGGTGATCTTTACATACACTTATATACCATGTAGAGTACTAATAAAATCTCAGAATATCCATAACAGAACCCCTACATAGTGTGCCATGAAAAGTTTTCTCATTCAGCATAATCTGAAAAATCACTATTCATAAGGGTTTCAAAAATTTCCAAAAATTGGGGTTATTACAGAGAGAGAGAGAGAATACGAAAGATTAGAGAAAGAAAAGTAGGTAAAAGATTATAAAGTCTTTTAACTCCCATATTTATACTCTCCTTTTGACAAATGTTATGATTGAAGCAGAACAGACTTTAGACACCTGGCAACATATCATTAGTCAAAACATTATTAGTGGGCACGGGTATTAAGTAGTAATAAATGTGCACATGCAGTGTTTCAAGGAAAACACGCTTCCCACTTACTTAATGATTATGACTATTTTTATCTCACCTAATTATATTCTGATAAAATATGACTGTTACTGTATTTACCACAAATGAGTCAAGTAAATAAATAATGCCACGTAAGCATCAGAGTTTACATAAGCATTTAATATGAGAACTAATAAGTGGCATTCTATACCACTTAGAACGTCTTATAATGGCTTGAATTGATGTCTTGAAATCAGGTATTTTGTGTATTTGATGTGTTTTTCTAGTGTTTTTGCATTTCAGGGTATAACTTGCGTATGTAGGAAGAATTCATCAAAAATAAGCCTAGGGAAGTGCTTGGCATTGGTTGTGGAAAGTTGGGGGCAGAACGCAGAAAAATCGGGAGCAGAATTCAGAATTTTCCAGAAGGTGCTGGGGCGCCCGCTCAGGATGCTGGGGCGGCCGCCCGGGAGCTGGTGCACCCGCTCAGGAATCTGGGGCGGCCGCCCGGGGACGAAAATTTTAATACTGATTTTTACAATCCTTATTCTGATGGACTTCTGAGACGGCTGGTTCTTGTGGGCTTCTATTTAAGTAGTTTTCAGAGACGTTTCAAAAGTGTGTGGTATTAAGCAATGAGCAAGGAGAGAAGGAAGAAGACCATTTTAGCACATCGTAACGAAGAAGAGGAAGCATATGTTTTCTTGTGATTCTTTTATTCGTTGTATCAGTGGATGCTAGTTTTCTTTTCTTTGAACCTTATTACTCTTGTGACGTACTCTGGTTTTAATAAGTATTTTTATTAGTTTATATTGTGTGTTATTATCATGTTTTCATATGAACCCATGATGATGATGAGTTCTATCATGGGCTAATCATGATCATGGGATCATAGCGGATTTATTATGGATTTCTTTAGTTAGTTATTTAATACCTTAAGTGTGTGATGATTGTATGATAGCTAGTATAGGTTGTGCTTATTCGTCTTATGTGCGTCGCGAACATATAAGATAGTCTGTTAATCTCTTGTGAAGCGACGGTGGATCTTGAGGTTTAGAACTTGCCATGCTAGCATAGGTTCATGTATGTGTATGCATGACTAGTGGGTAACTCTAACCGTTTTACTTGCCCTATGTAATCATAAAGAATAACTTGTGCTTAAATCGTTATGTTGTCAAATTCTGTAGACATATAAGGTCTCAACATAATTGATGTATATTCAACTTCTATCTTAATTGTGGATGTTTGGTAGAATGGTATTAGTACAACGAAAGTTGGCTTTTATCAGTTTCGTGTTATTCGATTAATATCATCACTGTTACATGCTAAGGGTAATAACTATTGAAGGAAGTAGTAATGAAGTTATGATCTCATGTGTGTTTAATATTGTTAATTCAAGTGTCAATTAAGTGTTTTAATTCTTGTAGTTAATTGTAGTTAATAATTAGTTAATCAAACTTAAGTGCTATTGTCTTGACATTGAGAAGTAATTATACAATGGTGAGTAAGCGGTAATTGAACATAATCAGACCGAGTCTCTGTGGGAACAAACTAGAAATTATTTTATATTACTTGCAAACACGTATACTTGCGTGAATTACTAGAGCGTGTTTTGTGCCTAACAAGTTTTTGGCGCCGCTGCCGGGGACTCGGCGTATTTGTTTAGTTTCTGTATGTACCATCAGTGGTCATTAGGACTCATTGATTAAGGCGTGTTACTTATAGTTTCTGGTTGTGTTTCAGGTACTTTAGCGAGCGTTTATGCAAACACGTTCTCATACTCACAAGAGGACTTTAGATACGGCTGAGGAGACAGACTCAGTTCTTAATATTTCGGAGAAGATAGATTTTGAAGATTCGGATAAAGAGAGTGAGCAGAAAGAACCAGTAATCATGGGTGATCGTATAGTTCTAGCAGCAGATCCAACTCTTATGGACTTTTCTCGGCCTAAAATTGATGACATTCAGTCAAGCATCCTTCATCCGGCTATTCAGGCTAATACTTTTGAAATCAAGTCGGGCACTATTCAGATGGTGCAGAATTATGTTTCTTTCGGAGGTACTGTGACTGAAGACCCCAACATGCATATCAGGAATTTTATCGAGATATGTAGTACTTTCAAATATAATGGTGTTACTGATGAGGCTATCAAGTTGAGGCTTTTCCCATTCTCTCTGAGGGATAAAGCTAAGGACTGGTTACATTCTGAACCAGCTGGGTCCATCACTACCTGGCAAGATCTTGCGCAAAAGTTTCTGGTGAAGTTCTATCCAATGGCCAAGACTGCGGCTATGAGGAGTGCTTTTACTCAGTTTGCGCAGCAACCGACTGAATCTATATGCGAAGCTTGGGAGCGCTACAAGAAGATGTTGAGAAAGTGTCCACATTATGGTATGCCTGACTGGATGGTGATTACTGGTTTCTATAATGGTTTGGGGGCCCAATCTCGGCCCATGCTCGATGTAGCAGCTAGAGGCGCCTTGTGGGCCAAAAGCTATACTGAGGCTTATAACCTTATTGAAACTATGGCTGCAAATGAGCATCAAAACCCAACTCAAAGGATGATGCCTGGGAAAGTAGCAGGTATTCTGGAAGTCAATGCAGCTACAGCTATTGCAGCGCAGCTCCAAGCGCTGTCTTTGAAGGTCGATTCTTTAGCCAACTATGGAGTCAATCAGATAGCTATGGTCTATGAGCATTGTGCAGGCTCTCATGCTACGGATCAGTGTTCTCTTGTTAATGAATATGTTTAGTATGTAAACAATTATCAGTGGTCGCAGCAGCCTGTGTCAGTTACTTATCATCCGAATAACAGAAATCATCCCAATTTCAGCTGGAGCAATAATCAGAATGTTGTTCAGCAACCATATCAGCAACCTATAAGTAAGCAGTTTAATCCACCTGGATTCCAGCAACCACAACATTATGCTCAAAGGCAATCATATCCTCAACAAGGAGGTGCTGCTCCACCTTCTAGTGCTGATTTCGAGGAGCTCAAGTTGTTGTGCAAAAGTCAGGCTGTTACTATCAAGACCTTGGAGAATCAAATCGGTCAAATAGCCAATGTCGTGCTCAATCATCAACCTGGCATACTTCACAGAGATACTGAAGTGCCAGGCAGGAAGGAAGCTAAAGAGCAAGTCAAAGCTATTACCTTAAGGTCTGGAAAAGTTGATGATGCTGAAAAACCAAAAAATGGAGAAGCTGGAGTTGTAGATGAAGAAGAGAAGCAAAAGGAGAAAGCGGCGGAATCAAGGAAGACTATTGTTGAACACACTCTGCCTGAGGGTAATACAGGGGAGAAAGAACTCTATCCTCCACCATATTTTCCTAAGAGATTGCAAAAATAAAAGCTGGATAAGCAGTTTGGTAAGTTTCTGGAGGTGTTCAAGAAACTTCACATCAACATACCTTTCGCTGAGGCTCTGGAGCAAATGCCTAGTTATGTAAAATTCATGAAGAGTATTCTTTCAAGGAAGGTGAAACTGGATGACCTTGATACTGTTGCTCTAACGGAAGAGTGCAGCGCTGTGCTGCAACAAAAATTACCTCCAAAGCTTAAAGATCCAGGTAGCTTCACCATTCCTTGCACCATTGGCAAGTTATCTTTCGACAAGTGTCTGTGCGATTTGGGAGCGAGCATTAATCTGATGCCATTGTCTATCTTCAAAAAGTTAAATTTTCCTGATCCAAAGCCCACCTACATGTCTCTATAATTGGCTGATCGTTCTATTACATACCCACGAGGCATCGTGGAGGACGTGTTAGTAAAGGTGGATAAGCTCATCTTTCCGGCAGACTTTGTCATTCTGGATTTCTAGGAAGATAAGAAGATTCCCATAATCTTGGGACGACCTTTCTTGGCTATAGCCTGTACCTTGATTGATGTGCAAAAAGGTGAACTTACTATAGGGTGCAAGATCAGGATGTAACATCCAATATCTTCAATGCGATGAAATTCCCTACAGAAGATGAGGAGTGCTTCAAGATGGATTTGACTGATTCTGCGGTAATGACGGAACTTGATCATGTGCTGATGTCTGATGCCTTAGAAAAAGCCTTAGTAGGGGAATTTGACAGTGAAGATGAGGAAGACAATGAGCAACTACAATATCTAAATGCTTCTCCTTGGAAGCGGAAGCTAGACATGCCATTTGAATCTCTTGGTAATACTAATCTCAAGAATGCTGAGGGAAAGCTCAAACCATCTATTGAGGAAGCACCTACTATGGAGCTTAAACCATTTCCTGAACACTTGAGGTATGCTTTTTTAGGTGATGCATCTACTTTGCCTGTTATTATTGCATCTGACCTTTCAGGTAGTGAGGTAGACAAGCTCTTTAGGATCTTGAGAGAATTCAAATCGGCCATCGGATGGACTATAGCAGATATAAAAGGGATCAGTCTTTCGTATTGCATGCATAAAATTCTGCTAGAGGAAGGTAGTAAGCTGACTGTTGAGTAACAGAGAAGACTTAATCCTATCATGAAAGAAGTGGTGAAGAAAGAAATTCTGAAGTGGCTAGATGCAGGAATCATATATCCTATTTCTGACAGTTCTTGGGTGAGTCCCGTGTAATGTGTACCTAAGAAAGGAGGTATAACTGTGGTAGAAAATGAGAAGAACGAGCTCATCCCCACTCGAACAGTCATAGGATGGAGGGTATGCATGGATTACAGAAAGTTGAACAAAGCCACGAGGAAGGATCACTTCCCTCTTCCATTTATTGATCAGATGCTTGACAGGTTGGCTGGTCATGAGTATTATTGTCTTATGGATGGCTATTCGGGGTATAATCAGATTTGCATTGCACCAGAAGACCAAGAAAAGACTACTTTCACTTGTCAATTTGGCACGTTTGCTTTTCACAGAGTTTCGTTTGGCTTATGTGGTGCACCTGCCACTTTTCAGAGATGAATGATGGCTATATTCTCTGATATGATTGGAAACAATGTCGAAGTGTTCATGGACGACTTCTCCGTCTTTGGATATTCGTTTGATGAATGTTTGAATAATCTTCGTTCGGTGCTCAAAAGGTATGTGGAAACTAAATTGGTGCTCAATTGGGAAAAATGTCACTTTATGGTGCGTGAAGGCATTATTCTTGGGCATAAAGTCTCTAGCAAGGGTCTTGAGATGGACAAAGCCAAGGTGGGAGTCATTGAAAATCTTCCACCATCTATTTCTGTGAAAGGAATCCGTAGTTTTCTTGGTCATGCGGGTTTTTATCGGCGTTTCATCAAGGACTTCTCGAAGATATCTAAGCCGTTGTGCAACTTTCTCGAGAAAGATGTGCCTTTCAAATTTGATGATGAATGCTTGGCAGCATTCGAAACTCTCAAGAAGAGTTTGATAACTGCACCAGTTATTACGGTACCTGATTGGACAGAACCTTTTGAGATGATGTGTGATGCGAGTGATGATGCAGTGGGAGCAGTTCTTGGGCAGCGCAAGAATAATCTTTTTCATGTGGTCTGCTATGCTAGTAAGACGCTTAATGGAGCTCAAATGAACTACACCACTACTGAGAAGGAGCTCTTGGCTATGGTCTTTGGTTTCGAAAAATTTTGATCTTATCTACTTGGGACAAAGGTGACAATATTCACTGATCATACTGCCATTCGTTATTTGGTCTCAAAGAAGGATTCGAAGCCCAGAATTATTCGTTGGGTGCTCTTGCTACAGGAATTTGAGTTAGAGATTAAGGATCGAAAAGGTACTGAGAATCAAGTAGTTGACCATCTCTCTAGATTGGAGAATCCCAATTCGACTTCACATGATAAGACATTGATCAACGAATCTTTTCCGGATGAGCAGTTGTTCGCAGTTCAGGAAAAAGAGCCATGGTTCGCATATATTGTGAACTATCTTGTCAGTAATATAATGCCTCCTCATATAAATGCAGCTCAAAAGAAGAAGTTTCTGCGTGAGGTGAAGTGGTACATGTGGGATGAACCATATTTGTTTAGACAAGAAGCTGACCAGATCATCAGGAGATGTATCCCATTCTGTGAGACGGAGGGGATATTACGAGACTGCCATTCCACAATTTATGGTGGACATTATGGTGGTGAAAAGACGGCAGCTCGTATTTTGCAAGCAGGTTTCTTCAAGACTACATGGTTTAAGGATGTACATCAGTTCGTTTTAAGGTGTGATCGTTGCCAACGAGTAGGGAATCTTACTAGAAAGGATGAGATGCCTTTAAATGTAATGCTAGAAGTTGAGGTCTTCGATGTTTGGGGAATCGATTTCATGGGACCATTTATCTCATTCTGCAATAATCAGTACATCTTGGTGGCAGTCGATTATGTCTCTAAATGGGTAGAAGTCAAGGCTCTACCGATGAATGATGCAAAGGTAGTGTTGAATTTTCTCCATAAGCAGATATTCACAAGGTTTGGAACGCCATGAGTAATCATAAGTGATGAGGGGTCGCATTTCTGCAATCGTAAGTTCACTTCTATGTTGCAGCGCTACAATGTGAATCATCGTGTTGCTACTGCCTATCATCCGCAAACTAATGGTCAAGCTGAAGTGTCTAATAGAGAGATCAAGCGTATTCTAGAGAAAGTTGTTTGTCCGTCAAGGAAAGATTGGTCTTTAAAGCTCGATGAAGCTGTTTGGGCTTATAGAATAGCATACAAGACTCCACTTGGGATGTCCCCGTTTCAACTTGTCTATGGGAAGGGATGTCATTTACCTGCAGAGCTTGAGCATAAGGCTTATTGGGCGTTGAAGAAGTTGAACCTTGATCTAGATGCAGCTGGGAAGAAGCGAATGCTTCAGTTAAATGAACTTGATGAATTTCGACTTCAAACGTACGAGAACAATAAAATGTACAAGGAAAAAGTAAAAAGGTGGCACGACAGGAAGCTATCTCCTAAGTCATTCGTGCCGGGGCAACAAGTTCTTTTATTCAACTCTCGTCTCCGACTTTTTCCTGGAAAGTTGAAATCAAGGTGGTTTGGACCTTTTATCGTCAAAACTGTGTTTCCACATGGAGCGGTGGTGATTTTTGAGAATGATCTGGGCCAAGCATTCAAGGTTAATGGTCAGAGATTGAAGCATTACTATGGGGACACGACAAACCGAGAAGTGGTTAGTGTCGTTTTATTTTCAACTTGATCGAACTCCTCTACGTCAAGCTAATGACGTAAAAGAAGCGCTTCTTGGGAGGCAACCCAAGGCTTTAACCTTTAGGAACCTTTAGAAGTTAGTACCATATCCAAAAAACCAAAAAAAAATCAGAAAATTGGGCAGAAAAAAAGTTTTTTCTAGAAACCCCTGGGGCGCCCGCCTGGAAATCCTGGGCGGCCGCTCGGAGTCTGGGGCGCCCGCCGGGAAATCCTGGGCGGCCGCTCGGGACCCTACTGTCAGAATTTTTTTTGCCTTATAAAAAAAATCAGAAAAACCAAAAAAAAAACATAAAGACCCACGATTCCTCAACCACAAACCCACATTTTCTCTCTCACAAACCCCACTCCTACTCTAATTCTAACCCTAAATCCTACCCTATATATATACATAACTCCTCCATATAACCTCCCATATACTTTCAACTTCAAAACTCTCTCATACACTCAAAACATAACTCTTAAACACTTTTTCTCAGTTTCAATGGCACCTAAGAGATCCCGAACTATTGATAGAAGCAGCACGGTTCCTACTACTGATTCTTCGAGGGGAACTGCTGCGAGACCTCGTTTAATGGATAGGGTTGCTGAGGAGGAGTATACTAGGCTGCTGACGAAGCCAATTCTGAAGGAAAGGGGATTTTTACCATCGGGGAGGGATGGTGAGTTATTACGATGATTTCGGAGAAAGGGTGGATTTCTTTTTGTGAGTCGCCAGAGGCGGTTCCGATGAGTGTGGTTCGTGAATTTTATGCGAACGCCAAGGCTGACAAGAATGGGTATACGGTTGTTCGTGGGCTTATTATTGATTATCAGCCTGAGGCTATTCGCCGCGTTATTGGGCAGCGACAAAGGAAGCCCGAGGAGGAGAACTGGAATGGGATGACACCCGGGGATTTTGATTTGGATTTGATTTGTGCTACTCTCTGTCAGCCAGGCACGGTTTGGAAGTTCAAGACACGATCTAACGAGTATCGTTCTTTTCCGGCGGTTGCGATGAATAGGTATGCCCGTGCATGGAATGCTTTTATTTGTGCTAATATTTTACTTACTTCGCATGCAGATGAGGTTACAGTTGAGAGAGCAAGGTTGTTATGGGGGATCTTGAATGAGGAGTATTATGTGGACCTTGGTGTGTTCATCTACCAAGGGATTTTGAAGTTTTTGAGGGGGAGAACACAAAGAAACATCCCCTATGCATCTACTGTCACGAAGCTGTGCAGAGCAGTTGGAGTTCATATAATTAGTATTCGAGCGTTAGTTATTCGAAGAATGTTGTAATAATTGTTCGTATCGTATAATTAAATACCGATAATTAATTGATTAGCAAATCGTATAAGTTTCAATAATAATGTAATGATTCGATAATTATGCGAGGATTGCGAGTAGCTCGTATTTATGCGAGTGATTAATCGTTGAGTTGGATTATAATTTGAGTAATTAGTAGTTATTCAATAAATAGCGTATCAGTTAATTAAATTGATTGATTATTCGTAAATAATCGATCTGATCGAGTAAGTATTATTTATTTATAAATAAGTGTAATAAATAGTAATAAATCCTAATAATTAGGGATTAATTATTTTAAAATGCAATAATTATTAATTAATTATTTAAAAGTGTAATTAAGGATTATTTAATTATAATTAATTATTTATAATTAATTATTAATTAATTAAATCTTGTTTAATTTATAATAATTAAACCGTTAGTCCGATTTGAGTGAAACGAAGACCCCTAGACTCAGAAAAATGAAACGAATCCAATAAAAATAGTTGTAAGTTATAATTTCTTCCGGAAGAGAGTGGTTTTGTGATAATTAATGGTTCATAGGCTCTATTAGGGGTAGAATCGACACGAATAAATCCCGAAAAATTGTAATAAAATTAGATAGGGTTAGTTATTATAAGTATGAGTCTAAAATCGATTCCAAAAATAATTATAAGTCTAAAAATTAATTATGTGCTTTATGTGCTATGTGCTTTACGTGATTATGTGAATCTTATGTGCTATATAATTATATGTGTATATATGCGAGTCAGATAGAAACGCATGGGTAGACTGATAAGATTATGTGGTATCCATTCAAGATACACGTATATAGTAAGTTATCTAAACGACTATCTTTCTATGATTGGTTCAGTGTTAGCAAGGCAGAGCAAGCTAGGGACAGAAGGCGGTGAGTTGAACCAGGTTAAGTACGCGCAAGGCAAGTTTTTCCCCTATTCTAAATTCAGAATAGTGAATTATATTTCCTTTTATCATATCAGTTACCTTTGATAATCATTGTTCATATACACTGTTACCCATTTATTAATGCTTGTTTCAATTTCATTTCGATTCTTGATTTCTCCCAATTTATTGAATCCCCTATTCATATTCCAATACTTTTACCCTTGTTACATATACTCTGGTATATCCTGGTGTTGGGATACATCAAAAGCATTCTGATTGTTCCGGATGCTATACCTTGGACTGGATGGTTACTATACGGGCTGGGTTTTACCCAGACCATTATTTAATAGGCCATAGTTGCCTGAGTACTCTTTATGTTGGTTGGGTCTATGCAGTTGGGTATAGATCTGCACTGTATCCTGATTGATCAGCAGGTTATAGTGCATATGTTGGTTCTTGTTTCCAGTCTTGTTAATTTGGCACTCGCCAGTATTGGCAAATTATTATCCTATACAGACTCAGATGGTTGATCAAACCAGCAGCTTATTGGTTCACTTATTTCTCTCTCTTTATACTATATATATTGTTGCATGCTTGTTGAGCAATTTTGGCTCATCCCCTTTTTATTGTTATTCCTATTGTTTTACAGTTAAAGTAGAGAATGAAACCCATCAGGACCCGCGTAGTCAAGAAGCGAATCAAGCAGCGGGACCCTCTTATACCAAGAGTGTTCATTCCTATTCCCGAAGAGAGCTTTGAATTACCAGATCAGGTGTAACAGGATAAGTATTAATGTTGGGTTGAATAAAAGTTTTGTCTAGTTTGAATAAAAGTTGTGTGGTGAGAATGTAGATAGAATAAAGTTTTGTAACAAAGAGAGTTCTTAAGACAGATTGTTTTATTTGGGTTTGTAATAAAGTGTAGTATGTTGGTTCTTGTTTTCAACTCGATCCTTAAAAGATCCTGAGTAGTATTAGTTTGGGGTAATTATTATATTTATATTCCGCTTGTGCAGGTTTAGTTTGTAGTTGTTAATAATGCCCCAAATCTATACCCCGGATTTGGAGGGTGTTATAGCACACGACTAATATTGTTGTTTTATCTCAGAGCATGTTAGTTTTGAATATCCAATTTATGAATATTTACCATGTTTTTTTTGTAAATGAGCTGTAAATTTTTGTTCTTATCACTATTTTATCATAAATTGCTTTAATTATTATTTATATAGTGGTACAGCTGAGCAATTGATTGCTCACCCTTGCAGAATGTTTTATATATATATTACAGATGCTTAGGAGTTTCTTCTGTGGCAGTCAAGGCAGAGTTCCAGTTCCTTCTGTGTCAGGCTCCTTTGAGATTGTTGTGTTGGACCAAAGATGGTCTGCTGAGTTGATGTATTAAGTTAGTTGTGTCAGGCTGATTTGTTAAGTTGGTTTGGAAGTAGATATAACCTATGTCATACTTAAACCTGGAAAAGGTCTTGGTAAAGGGGTCATGGTTATGTATAACTAATGATTTGGATTATATTATGTTTATTATTATTGTGGTTGGTGATGTCAACTCTTGACCCCGGGGTTGAGGCCGTCACATTAGCTCACTCTTGCGAATCTATTTATGTTATTCTATAGTTAAAAAGGAAAGTATTGGTAGCGAGGATCCCCAATCCAGTGTGCAAGATAGGATTCCAAGTTGAGTTGGATCGAGCTAGCAGGAGCTTTATGTTACAGTTTTGAGTTATGCAGGTTTGTAAGAATGATTTCATTATCAGTTGTGAGTTAAACTAGTTGGGATTTGGTACGATATAATATAAGTTAAGGTTGTGGCTTATTTTCATACTTTAACCTGTTGCGATCCATGGTTGTGTGAAGTAAGGTCATTGCATATAATATTTTTTATTCAGGTTTATATTGTGCGTGTGGCGCCCTCGAAACCCGGGTCAGAAGTTTGGGGTCCATAACATACATAATATATAAACCTGTATAAGAAATATTATTTGCAATGACCCTGCTTTACATAACCACGGATCGCAATAGGTCAAAGTATGAAAACAAGCCACAATCTTAACTTTTATTACAACGTACCAAATCCCAACTAATTTAACTTACAACTGATAATGAAATTATTCTTACAATCTTACTAACTCACTACCATAAGAAGCTCCTGCTAGCTCGATCCAATTCAATCTGAAATCCTAGCTCGTACTCCAGACTGAGGAACCTCGCTATCAACCATATCCTTTTTAACTGTAGAATACATAAAAAGGTTTGCAAGAGTAAGCTAACTAGCTCAGCAAGTCATAATAATGATAACTGAGGTTAAACAATGATCAAACGAGATGATTCAGAGGAATCAAGTTTCTTGTTAAACAATCATTAGAATTGGATATTCATTTTAAATTTTTAAAACCAAGGTTAGGCTGCTGATCAGTCACGCACTAACCCCGAGCAAGGCACACGGCTCTGCTCTATAAACTGGATCCAAGGCACACATTTGCCTAATTTGACCACGAATCTGGTCTGACCACGAATCTGGTCTGACCACGAATCTGGTCCACATAAAGAAAACTATCCAATTCTAAAGCAGTTCAATATGATAAACAATATAACTCAGTAGAACAAGATCATAATCAACAGTAATGAAATATTTGCATAAGAGCATGATGCAATTCATGGGTACCACGAGGGTATATCAATGTAGGTATAAGAAATGGCCTCCAGCCTGTAAGAGAATCAGGTATTAGATGCACAATGATTTTTCAAAGTTTAATTCTTTGATGTTTCCAAGAATGGTTGGGGTATAAAAGTTTCTATATGTTCAAATAATTTTGTTCCAGTGTTTGGTGTTTGGTGGTCATATATTTGGAGAGTAGTATCATGTTTGTGTGGTCTTGTATTTGGAAATTAACAAGGGATGGTTTACAAAGAATAAGGCTTACGGATCAAAGATCAATGATGTGATCCAGGTTCAAGGCTGTATGATTCAAAGTACTCACAACGTAAAACAAAACTATTTTTAACACTTAACAATATGTCTCAAGAGAATTTAGAAATATTTGCACTATATCTCGACAAAGGTTTAGAAGTACTTGCCTTGCAAGCTTTACAATTATTACTGATCGACTCTGAGCCTACTCGAACGCTCAGGCTTTAACGTCCAACCAATAGTTCACCTTGGATTCGATTTCGACACTCAGGTTTTTCGGTTGAAACCCTACTGAGCTCGTCGACTGACCACTAGGTTATCTTAAGTCCAACATCCACTTTCGATTTCCCCACTAGAACCTACAGGGTCGAAATACTCTATGTTAGACACCCAGTTATGCTTGACATATCCTCGATAACAACCTACCCATTCGATATTAAGTTCCGACTCGTAATTACATATATTATAATAACACACACAACAGTTAAGGTTCACGTTCTCGAAAATCGGTTTGGTGGTCGTTTTCAGAAAATACGTATACTCGTTATTTTACGAAATTAGGGTTACTGGGTTTTGGCAACACATTTCACCACAGCATACGATCAGGTTTCGAATAAAACATATGTTCATATATTTATATATATTCACTTAGCATCCCGATAATTATTGGATATGCTCCCGTATTTCCGTAGTTCCATTTCCCGGAAATCGGACAGCGTTTCCTTTGCTTATAGGACTACCCGTCGAAACAATTCGACGTCACAATCAACAAGCAACTCAATAATTAATCCAACAATCATAAATCCCAATCACCAGTGTTATTCAATTATTACTATTATTCACGTTTCCAATTCAGACCTCAACAATTATATCTGACTATTTACACTTCGAAAATAATGGTAAGAATTAAATATTAAATATTATTTTATAATTATAGGATTCGGAATTAATTCATCAAGGTCCACCGTCAACTCATCAAAAATCACTGTTGACGGCGGAAAAATTCATCGGTGCCCGATTATTTCGGGTGTTCCCTTACAAATTTCACCGATATTGCCGTAAAACTGAACATTTAATTCGATAATCACGAAAGCCTCATCAATTTTCCTTCACAAAAATCACACAAATAATTCGAATAACCTGAAATAATGGTTCGAATCATTCACAGTAACACAACAACATTCCAAATCAATAACACCGCAACAATAACCGGAAATAAGCCGAGAACTAAACAACACAGGTCGAAAAAAGACTGAGGCAACAGCAGACACACGCACAACTCACACACTGCATATATACACACACACACTGTATATTACACACACCACACACACATATAATACTCAATCGAAACCCCGCATTCACGCGCCACCATACCCGACGGCAAAGCAAGGCAGGTGGTGACGGAAAATAGGGGCGGTGGCTGGAAAAACCGAGGCGGCGGCCGGACTTACCGGAGAAGGAAGGAAGACAGGCGAGGACAGGGAGGAAAAAGGACAAACCGCAGGAAGAAACTGAGAAACAGTAAGGATTAATACCCGAGGAAATTAAACAGATGAGAACAAGTATGAGCAAAATTGATACACTGCCAAGAAGAAAAAAAAATAAGTCTGCCACTTGTCCAAACACTTGCACACATATGATAAAAAGAGGATACGTATCCCTTTTCCGTTTTACAGTAAAAATTTATCCTGTAATTACGCATTTAACGAACCAAGTTGCTCATAAATAGTCTCGGAAAATTAGCAAAATAGAATTAAAATTCTCTGAATAATTAAAAACTAATAAAATAAAATTTTCAAAATTTTTTAAACCATTTTTTAATCGCACAACATACCCGCATTTAACAATTAAGGATCTGAGCTGCACTTAAAACAAATTCAGAAAATTACAAAAATAGTCTTAAAATATTACAAATATCCTGAAGTTTACAAAAACATAAATTTTGTAATTTTAAATTGATTTTTGAAACACAGTTTATACCCGCTTTTATCAATTAAACGAATCAACGAGCGAATGAAATTAATCTCAAAAATTCCCAAAATAATTTTAAAATTCTCAGAATATTCCAAACTTAAATAAATATGAGTTTCATAATTTTTGAAGAATTCTGGAATTAAATACATATTTTACAAATAAACGCAATCAGAAATCATACAAGGGTAAATAATTGATGAAATATTGATTTCTAAATTTTATAAAATCCCAAAAATAATTATTGTAATTACAAAACCATTAAAATAATTTTAGAGACAATCCACATATTTATACAAATAAATTTGCATTAAATTTACTTTTAAAAGTGAAAATAATTCAATACAATTCCATAATTAATTACGGGGACAACCCGGTACACCATAAATCACACATAGATAATAATCAAACAACACATAGCGGTTGATAGGGAATAAATAAATCCTGATTACGTAATTAAATATTACATTAATTACACGTGATTTGGGCTACAAGGCCCAATAAGAAGATGTATGACATTCAGACCAAAAAGGTTAATACATTGATCAGGCCTGATGGACCAGATCAGGCCTGATGGAACAAAGAAGGCCCAAAACCCTGAATATGAATTAATTTCATAATTAATTAATAAGGGAAAAATAAGCTATTAAGAAGAGTCCCAATAAGGACATAAATCCTTGTAGATTAGCCTCCAAGGGACCTAGAAGGATAAGGAATCAGTTTCCTACCACCTAGGACACTAAAGTCCATTCTAATTCTGAGACTTGACTACCAAGTCTCCTACACCAAGTCCAATTCAAGGACTCCCAACATCTACATAAGGGGCCTCACCCCACAAATCAGAACTACGTTTTTGACTTTTTCCTTAGCAATCAGCAAGGTAAGTAGGCAGATTGAGTCACGAAACACAAGAGCAGTCAAATCAAGCCTCGAAGCTCACGTTCCTTAGTAATAAATACAGCAATTATATACCTTAGTTTTTAGTCCATAACAGCGGTCAAAACCAATACACATATTTTATTTATTTAACAATTTCCATAATTACATATTTAAATAATTCAAAAATACACGAGTCGTTATGGTGCGTGTGTGTGTTGTGGACCCCAAACTTCTGACCCGGGTTTGGAGGGCGCCACATCAAGTGTGGTGTGCAAACTAAGACCTAGGCTTTGAATTTGATACATCTTATTAAATACACCTTATACACACACAATACATTGTTAGGTCACACAACACTGTAGAAGGGGGTTGAATACAGTGTTTATACAATCAAATCGATTTAACACAAGTATGTAACAAAGATCAAGTATATTGAATAAACTCTGTTACAATAAGAACTGTTGTTCTCTCTCAGTGATGAACAAATATCACTAAGAGCTGCTAGGTTACAATGTATAATCTTCTCGATAATGATAACACATATAGTGTAAACCCTAAGTATGTATTTATATAGTACACAGTTACAAGATATATTCTAATTGATATGGAATACAATTCTATCTCCTAAAATATATCAATCAGATATCTTCTACAAATCTTCCAGTCTTTTAACTCTTTCCATGCATATCTTCTTTTGTTTTAGTCTCGATATTCTCCTGTAAATCAGCTTCCTTCCTTATATGAAAGTCTTCCCGCACTTAAGTTCTGATATGACCTTAAGTTCTGATATTAAGCTCTGACTTCCAGTAAGTCCTGATTTCAGTAAGTCCTGATTTGTCCTGTTGTTAAGTTCTGAAAAACTAAACACAAATCATATTAGACATGACATCTCAAATATATCTAACAATCTCCCCCAACTTGTAAATTATGCAAAATATACGAGTTAATAGATTTGATGATGTCAAAAACATTTAAGTACAAATAGAAATAAGAGTTTAACTAGATAACTAACTATAACTTTCAGTCCTTGTAGCTTTTATCAATCTCACTGAGTCAATCTGAATCCAAAGTGATTCTTGACAAAGCTTGATATCAGCTTTTCTCTCTTTAATCCTCGGGACTTGAGATAGTGTAGTCTTGACTTGCTTCAAATCTTCACCCTGACTTCCAATCTGGTAGATTGCAATCCTTAGAGCAGAAATATGGTTTCTTTCTAAACCATCATCCAGTCTTATTACCCTTGGATGAGAAGAATCTTCATTTTAGCATAGACATTTCTTTTTCAGTATCACTTCATGCTTAGCATAATCCTTCTTCATTTGAATCTCACTTCCATTATCTTCAACAATATTAGGAATGAATTTTGTAACCCTTGAACCAGAAATTCTAGCTTTATCTCTAATGGTCTTCAATATAAAATTTGACCATCTCTTGGTAATATCAGACTTTACCTCTAAAAGGTAATGAAAGAATTAAAGTTCTTTCAGTGATTTGTTCAATAAATCTGATTCTGACATCTGATATGTCCTTCCATCTTCAAGAAATAGAATCAGATTTTCCTTAACATTGTGCTTGTCATGAGCATCCAGTACCACTTGAACAGAGATAACCTTTTCAAGGTGTTTCTGTGTAACATCTTCAAGAGGTCTGTCAGTCAATAAAAATGGATCTCTAGTAGTAACTTCAATTTATGTCTTGATCTTAGCTTCATCGAAACCTAGTCCATCCTTGTCTCTTGGTTCTCTAGCATTTAACCCTATAGTCATGAAAGTAGACAGCAATTGGCTTTTCTTTGGATCTGATGGTTTGACATTTTTTCACAGAAGTTTCTTTTTATCAGCTACTTCCATCTTGTCTAAATCAACTTGAGCATTGTTAGAGGTTGATGTCTTGATGACTTTATCAGAACTTGTTGTTTCTGTTGTAGCTTGTTGTTCTTCACTCTGAACAACTTGAGCCTTGTCAGAGGTTGTCTTTGATTCTTCAGAAATCTTCCTTCTTTTCAGAGTTTGAACATCTTCATCTTCAGCAAGAGTATCATCAGTAACTTGAACCATTTTGCACACTGGTTTCATCAGAATTTGAGGAATTTTCATCTCCAGTGGCTTGGTTGGTTCATCAACTTTTCCCTTCCCTTTGTCTTTGGGATCAATCTCAGATTGTGATCTTGTTTTGGGCTTTGATGCCTCAGTATGTGACTTCTCCTTGATCACAATGCTCTTACCTTAAGCCTTGGAGGTTTCTTTGCAACAGAAGCTTTTGGCTTTAGATTTGTCTTTTCAGCTTTAAATCTAGCTTCTTCCTCCTTGAGATTTTCTAAATCCATTCCTTGATTATGTTTCAGAAATAATCTTCTAGCAATTTCCTCATCAAGTGTCTGAATCTTGGGATCTTTGTAGTAGACAGTAATCTGCTTTCCCTTGAGCTTCAGAGTTTGCATAAACTTTTGAGAGTCTTGACTTCCACCTTATATCAGAACATCAGGCTTTGTCATCAGACTTTGCTCATCAGAACTTGATATCAGATTTTGATTATCAGCACTTTCTATCAGATTTTGAGTTTTAGTAGCTTCAGAACTTGTCTTCTTTTGAATAGAAGATCTACTTGCATCAGTAATTAGTTTCCTAGAAGAAACCTTGTTGCTGTGCTTTTTATCTTGAACTTGACCTCTACCCTTGCTAGGGTTTCCCTGGTCATCAGGTTCATCATCTTTCTTCTTCAGTACTTGATCATTAGAGCATTTGGACTTAATTATCTTCTCCCCCTTTTTGGCATCATCAGTTAATAAGAGAGAGAAGAAGTTCAACTGAAGATTGGAGTTCATCCAATTGAGCTTTTTGAGAAGCTTGATTTTGCAGGACCTCAGCAATTTGGGCCTGTTGCTTCTCCTGAACTTTCTCAATTGCTTCAACCTTTTCAGAAATAGGTCTGATAAACCTCTTTTTATCAAGCTTGGTCTCCATATCTAGCTTTTCAGCTTTTTCAAAAAGCTTATCAACCTTTTCTTGAGTAGCATAGTGTAGACCTTGAAGATTTTTGGTAGAAAGAGCTGTCACTTTGAGTTGTGTCTTGAAATCAGAATTTTTGAGCAACTCATCAGCTTTTCCAAAATGGTATGTCAGTACTTTGGAGCTTGGAATGAAATCAGTTTCATTCCACTTCTTGGTCCACTCCACACCCCTGTGAGTATCTTCCCAAGGAATAGGAGTAGCTTGCTCAACAAACTTCTCAATAAGTGTCTCCTTGCCTCGAATGGGAGCTGGAGTATCAACAGAAACACTATCTCCAGTACTGGATGAAGAATCATCATTCTCTGATAAGACAAGTGTAACGACTGTGAAATTCGCGACGTAATTAAGTGAATAAAGTATGATTTCTGTGATATGATTATAAATTATGTGATTGAGTGATGATTAATTGTCTTTATTGTATATTAGTATATGGAAGCGTAGATAGGTGCGTTCCAATTTAAAGAGTCAGCTTAGGAGTTAAGCTGTGTTGTCGGACCGTCAGGTAGAATGGGGAACCCGTCCTAAAAAGGGATTAAAGTGTTTAAAATATGGAATATGTGTTAATATGTGAAATGAAATGTTTAAGTAAGTATTGCATTCTAATGACGTGTCGGTTGGTAAAGGTAATTGAGAAGCGTAATTAAAACGCAGAACGTGACCTGGTACGCGTAAAGAGGAATAATGATAAAAAAAGGAAAATTTTATGATCAGACATGAGTTGTGATGTGTGAATATATGTGCTTGCTTGTTTGTATGCATGAATACGTGATCTGTTAATTTTTAAATGGATTTAAGGGAATTATTTAATTTAAATAAGGTTTATTGAACCTTTGCACATTTTTTTAAAATTATTCGAGTAAGGTCATGGCGTGGAATTTGTTTTATTATCTTCAAAATAGTCCTAGGGACTTTCTAAAAATGATAGACGAATTTATTTCATGATCGTTGCATTTTAAAATGATTTTATGTAATTAAAATGCTAATTTTAGCATAAACTTGTAAAAATCATATAAAATCAACCGTACGCTCAAAAGTTTATTATGAGTATTGGTTGGAAAGCTAATTTTGAGATCTACGTCTTAAAATTTTCAATCGCAATATTTTCCAACTTTCTGAGAAAGTTATATTTAATATTTATATTCGATTTTATTGGAGTAAAAAGAGAAAGGGAATCAAACTAAAAAGGGGATTAGTAATTTACTAAACTACCCATGTCCTCTATTATATATACTAGCTTATTTTCTCCCCCTCTCTTTCTTTTCTTTCCCGTGACCCTCTCATCTCTCTCTCTCTTTCTTGATCACTCTCATCTTTCTCTCGGCTCTCTCCCCATCTTTCTTCTCTCTCTTAAATGCAACAACAAAAACTAATCCAAAGTCAAAGATTTTATCATCCATAGCCTTCATTTTCGATATTCTACTCAAACACCACTTGCATGTAAGTGTTTATGTAAGTTTCATAGTTCCATCTCCTTGTTGTATTCAAGAAAATGTGATTTCTTGATATATGATCATAAGAGAGTCTAAAGTGATTTTTGTGGTTTAAAACTCAAGAGGAGACCCGTTATGAGCACTCTTAAGTTTGACCAACACCGGTCTGATCCAAGGAGAGCCGGTGGGATTTTAGGAATATGATGTACTTAGTTGAAATGATGTGGTTTTTGAGCTCTATGCACTTTAAAACCTATATTTAACCTTTACATGTCTTGATTTCTTGAAAAGTTCAAAAGGGTTTTGTATTTCTTTTGAAAATTTAAGTGTATTGGTTGATAAAAGGGTTTTGATGATTGTTCTAAAGGTGTTTGGACTTGTGTAATTGTTTAGGTGCTTGAGAAATCAAAATTTAATGTTGTATGTTAAGGTTTTGGTTCGATTTTTGTACTAATAAAAAGGGAATTGGATTGTGTGACTTGATCTTGGTGTAAGCTAAGTTTAATTAGTAATAAATGAGATTGCATGTTGATTTATAAAAGGGATTAGTGATGCATGTATGTTATTTACAAAATTCGATTAGGGTTTTGTGTTACTAAATGATGAATGGTTGAGTAATTCAAAATTTATAATTTAAAAGATTATTTGATTCAATTTATAATTTAAGAATATATATATATAGATTGGTTCGAATTTTGTTTGGTAAAGAAAAAGGGTATTAGTCTAAGTGTTGGTTTTTCTAGAGATGATTAAGAAATTAAGTACAATTCTTAACAAGATCTTTGCATGCTAAAAACTAAAGTTGCATGGTGTAATTTTTGAGAAATTCGATTGTATAAATAAGGTTATGGTTCGAATTTTGATGTTAAAAGAAATGAAAATGATTCTTTTGAAGGTTTTGATTGAGATATGTGTTTATGTGAGCTAAAGTGAGTATTTGATTGATTTTGTGCTTAGTAAGTCCAATAAGGCCGAATAGGCCATAGGAATCAAGAGTCAAAACTTGGTTTTGATAATTGAAAGAATGATTGGGTGTGTATATATGAATATCTATGGATTTGTTTATTTGATTGTAGTATGTGGTTCGAATTAGGGAATAAAAGAAAAGGGGAATTAAGTTGTTTGATTTTAAAGAACTATAAGTGATAGTTATGGTCGTAAAAATTTAGTTGTGAATGAATCATGTACTCGTATGAGTTATAATAGTTTGATTTGAGGAATAATCGAGATTAAAGTGAGTATAAGTTGATTATTGAGTATATAAAGATATAAAGGATGTGAGAAAAGAATGTGTTATGTGCTATGTGCATGTGTGTATAAGCTGTACTCGTATAGTTCGAGTCAAGAGTACAATCGAGTTATCGTATTGAGTGAATGTTCCGGGAACATGAGTTGAGAAACTAATTAAGGTTTTGGTTTTGGATTGTAGATTCGGAGCGTGAGGGCATTCAGGCTAGGAAAGGGAAAGGTATACTAGGTGGCAGTAGTTCAACCTTCAGGAAAGCGAATTCAGGAAAGTAACTCTACTTACTTATGTAAATGGTTAAAAAATGGATATTGTTCATGCTATGTAGAGTATTGAACTGTTAAAGTAATGTACCCCTGTTATCGAATTCTTGAGATACCCTGTCATTGATCTTGTGAACTTGTTATTGATAAGCTTATTGATCCAACCCTTGGTAACTCATTTTTCCTATTTACTTGTTATACCATGAACTGTTATAAACCCTATAAGTACCTTTACGAACCCCTTGTAATGATGCTTCATTCCTTGTTTACCTTATACTCTATTGATCCTTGAAACCGTTTTGATTTCCCTAACTTGAGTACCTTGTTACCATTGATCAATATCCCTAGAATTGAACTTTGCTTATCCTTGATTCATTTCCTTAACTTTGAATTCTTGAAATTGAACTTAAGAATGAGTTTCGACTTAAAAGAGTCCGAATGATTTCATATTCTTGGTAATGATAAAATGAATTTAGTAAACCTATCTTTTTCCAACTCAAGGTTTTCCAAACGAATTCCTGATGGATTGGATTGGGACGTAAGAGGCTAGTGGGACTAGTCCAGTCATAGTAAGAGGCTAGCGGGGCTAGTCCAGTTTAAGGCTGAAATTATGCCATTGGTACCTTAAAGACCGGATGGAGGTCGGTACGGGCTGATCCCGTATTATTATTATGAAATGAAAGATAAAGTAGTCCAATCAAGGGTTCCATAATTATTTAAAAAGGAATTGAAATTTCCTACTCAGTAATTGATTCTTTGAAAATGAAAAAGGTTTATATTGCTTTGAAAAAGATTTGATTGTGATATTGTGAAGCTTACAGCTTGTGAACCTTGATTTTGAATATGTTGATCATAGAACTGCTTTTTAGCTACTTGCTGAGTTTTATACTCATATGTTTTGTTTTAATCTAACCATGGCAGTTAAGCAAGAAGATGGTCAGGCTTAGGCGCACTGCTCATAAGAGTGTACCTGGTGGTCCCTATCGTGTTGAGGGCTTCTGGTTGCCAGAGCAGGTAGTACAGGTTTTGAGTGAGCAAGCGCTTGGCCGAAGAGTTGTTAAGATACAATGGGTTATCTGTCGGTTCCAAGTCAGGATCGACTATGTACATTTGGTTTTATTTTGGGTTGTAAATTATATTCTATGGTTGGTAGTTGTAATCGTGTCTCACATTTTATCCTGTTTGATCCTGTTAGTAGCTAATCGGGGTTTATGCTTATTTAATTCATAGATTAATGGTGTGTGGGTCCTCATTTCCTAACCCCAAGATTGAGGGCGTTACAACAAGTGTATGTGAGGCAATGGGAGATTCTGGAACTACCTCATCTAAATTTTGATCTTCAGGTTCCTGATCAAGAATTAGTGTGGACGGTATCTCAGCATTTAAGATTGGAGAATGAATTGGAGATGTCTGAGCTGTTGTAGGAGCTTCCAAATAAAGAACAGTTGGTATATTCAGATTGTGAATATCTATCTCAGAATTTGTGCCTTGTTCTTCAGCATCATCTTTTGCCTTTATTGGAGAGACGGGAGGGGTGAGCACAGTGTCTTGAGCTTGAGTAGGGGATGGCAGAGCTTCAATTACAACAGGTTTTGATGAGATCAGAGATTCCTGATCCCCTTCCTCAGCTTCAGTAGTATCCTCGGATGGAGGCTTAGCCATGTGCCTCTTAGCTCTCATTTTATTCAATCTTCTTGCTAGTGAAGGAGTTGCTTGATCATCAGAACTTACAGTTCTCTTCCTCTTCAAAGTATCAGAACTTTGAGCTTCAGCATTTATCTGATGGGATGACCCTTCAGCTTCTGTTTCATTCTGAAAAACCACAGTTTCAGCTTCAACAGCCACAGGTTCTGATGTATGAACCTGTGATTCCTCTTCACTATCAGATTCATCCCTTAAAATCATCTTTCTTCTTTTTGGTTGAGGTTGAGGAACAGACTTTGCCCTTTTTGGCCTGGAAGATGAAGGTCTGATGGTAGGTGCTGATGGTTGTTATTGTAAAGATTGAGCTGATGGTTGGAAGTAAGTTCTGATGGTAAGTTGAGTTGATTGAGGTTGAGAGGTGGTTGGTTGTGTAGTTGTTGAAGGTGTTAATGGAGGTTGGGTTGGTTGGACATCAGGATATAAGGCAGCATAGGTGGCTTGATCAGAGTTTACCAAGACTTGTTCGACAGATGTAGGAATTTGAAGGGGTCTCGAAACAGTCTTATTATTATCAGTAGATAATAAGTCAGTAAAGGCTCTTTTAGCAAGCTTAAATGATTCAATTAACTCACTTGCTAGTTGGGGTGCATCAGAGCAACAAAAATTATAAATAAGCTGATAGAATCTAGCAAAGTAAACTGTATTTCTATCTTTTGTCATCCTATCCCCAATAAATTCTAAAATAGCACTTGCATAATCAAAATGAGTTTGATTAATGAGAGCATACCCGATTTGTTGACTGAGAATTGGGATTGCATCAAAGTTTGAACATTTGTTTGCAAAAGTTCTGGTGATGCAGTCAAAGAAGAAACTCCATTCCCTCCTTATGTTGGGTCTCTTCAACTGTCCCAGCTTTGCCAAAGTTTTCTCATAGCCCAGATTGGCCATTAGCTGTTGAAGAGCTGGCTCCTCAACTGTTGAATATATGCAGTTTTCTGGAGATGGAGTGCTTGTCGAACTGTGGCCAAAGTCACCACATGGGCATCCTCCCCTATTGAAAAGATGATACTTGTGGACCCATGAGCACCACCATCATCATACATGCCACTTCTCCAAAACTCCAGCACTTGAGTTTCAAAGATTGCTTCTGGTTGGGTCAAAGCATACCCAATCTCAGAGTTAGCAAGGAAATCTTGAATGAAGTGTAGTTCTGATGGAGCTTCACGCTTGCTAAGAATAGCCAAGTAGTTGTTGGGAACAAACTTAGCTCCATTGAAAACAATGTCTTTTGGTGCCATTTCTGTAAGAAATAAGGGAGAAAATTGAGTATGCACAAGGTATTTGATAAAAGTCCCGTAAGAAAAAGCTTCAGAGAATATTAGAGAGAGAGAGAGAGAATACGAGAGATTAGAGAAAGAAAAGTAGGTAAAAGATTATAAAGTCTTTTAACTCCCATATTTATACTCTCCTTTTGACAAATGTTATGATTGAAGCAGAACAGACTTTAGACACCTGGCAACATATCATTAGTCAAAACATTATTAGTGGGCACGGGTATTAAGCAGTAATAAATGTGCACATGCAGTGTTTCAAGGAAAACACGCTTCCCACTTACTTAATGATTATGACTATTTTTATCTCACCTAATTATATTCTGATAAAATATGACTGTTACTGTATTTACCACAAATGAGTCAAGTAAATAAAAAATGCCACGTAAGCATCAGAGTTTACATCATCATTTAATATGAGAACTAATAAGTGGCATTTTATACCACTTAGAACATCTTATAATGGCTTGAATTGATGTCTTGAAATCAGGTATTTTGTGTATTTGATGTGTTTTTCTAGTGTTTTTGCATTTCAGGGTATAACTTGTGTATGTAGGAAGAATTCATCAGAAATAAGCCTAGGGAAGTGCTTGGCATTGGTTGTGGAAAGTTGGGGGCAGAACGCAGAAAAATCGGGAGCAGAATTCAGAATTTTCCAGAAGGTGCTGGGACGCCTGCTCAGGATGCTGGGGCGGCCGCCCGGGAGCTGGGGCGCCCGCTCAGGAATCTGGGGCGGCCGCCCGGGGACGAAAATTTTAATACTGATTTTTACAATCCTTATTCTGATGGACTTCTGAGACGGCTGGTTCTTGTGGGCTTCTATTTAAGTAGTTTTCAGAGACGTTTCAAAAGTGTGTGGTATTAAGCAATGAGCAAGGAGAGAAGGAAGAAGACCATTTTAGCACATCGCAACGAAGAAGAGGAAGCATATGTTTTCTTGTGATTCTTTTATTCGTTGTATCAGTGGATGCTAGTTTTCTTTTCTTTGAACCTTATTACTCTTGTGACGTACTCTGGTTTTAATAAGTATTTTTATTAGTTTATATTGTGTGTTATTATCATGTTTTCATATGAACCCATGGTGACGATGAGTTCTATCATGGGCTAATCGTGATCATGGGATCATAGCGGATTTATTATGGATTTCTTTAGTTAGTTATTTAATACCTTAAGTGTGTGATGATTGTATGATATCTAGCATAGGTTGTGCTTATTCTTCTTATGTGCGTCGTGAACATATAAGATAGTCTGTTAATCTCTTGTGAAGCGACGGTGGATCTTGAGGTTTAGAACTTGCCATGCTAGCATAGGTTCATGTATGTGTATGCATGACTAGTGGGTAACTCTAACCGTTTTACTTGCCCTGTGTAATCATAAAGAATAACTTGTGCTTAAATCGTTATGTTGTCAAATTATGTAGACATATAAGGTCTCAACATAATTGATGTCTATTCAACTTCTATCTTAATTGTGGATGTTTGGTAGAATGGTATTAGTACAACGAAAGTTGGCTTTTATCAGTTTCGTGTTATTCGATTAATATCATCACTGTTACATGCTAAGGGTAATAACTATTAAAGGAAGTAATAATGAAGTTATGATCTCATGTGTGTTTAATATTGTTAATTCAAGTGTCAATTAAGTGTTTTAATTCTTGTAGTTAATTGTAGTTAATAATTAGTTAATCAAACTTAAGTGTTATTGTCTTGACATTGAGAAGTAATTATACAATGGTGAGTAAGCGGTAATTGAACATAATCAGTCCGAGTCTCTGTGGGAATAAACTAGAAATTATTTTATATTACTTGCAAACACGTATACTTGCGTGAATTACTAGAGCGTATTTTGTGCCTAACAAGTTTTTGGCGCCACTGCCGAGGACTCGGCGTATTTGTTTAGTTTCTGTACGTACCATCAGTGGTCATTAGGACCCATTGATTAAGGCGTGTTACTTATAGTTTCTGGTTGTGTTTCAGGTACTTTAGCGAGCGTTTATGCAAACACGTTCTCGTACTCACAAGAGGACTTTAGATACGGCTGAGGAGACAGACTCAGTTCTTAATATTTCGGAGAAGATAGATTTTAAAGATTCGGATAAAGAGAGTGAGCAGAAAGAACCAGTAATCATGGGTGATCGTATAGTTCTAGCAGCAGTTCCAACTCTTATGGACTTTTCTCGGCCTAAAATTGATGACATTCAGTCAAGCATCCTTCATCCGGCTATTCAGGCTAATACTTTTGAAATCAAGTCGGGCACTATTCAGATGGTGCAGAATTCTGTTTCTTTCGGAGGTGCTGTGACTGAAGACCCCAACATGCATATCAAGAATTTTATCGAGATCTGTAGTACTTCCAAATATAATGGTGTTACTGATGAGGCTATCAAGTTGAGGCTTTTCCCATTCTCTCTGAGGGATAAAGCTAAGGACTGGTTACATTCTGAACCAGCTGGGTCCATCACTACTTGGCAAGATCTTGCGCAAAAGTTTCTGGTGAAGTTCTATCCAATGGCCAAGACTGCGGCTATGAGGAGTGCTTTTACTCAGTTTGCGCAGCAACCGACTGAATCTATATGCGAAGCTTGGGAGCGCTACAAGAAGATGTTGAGAAAGTGTCCACATTATGGTATGCCAGACTGGATGGTGATTACTGGTTTCTATAATGGTTTGGGGGCCCAATCTCGGCCCATGCTCGATGCAGCAGCTAGAGGCGCCTTGTGGGCCAAAAGCTATACTGAGGCTTATAACCTTATTGAAACTATGGCTGCAAATGAGCATCAAAACCCAACTCAAAGGATGATGCATGGGAAAGTAGCAGGTATTCTGGAAGTCAATGCAGCTACAGCTATTGCAGCGCAGCTCCAAGCACTGTCTTTGAAGGTCGATTCTTTAGCCAACTATGGAGTCAATCAGATAGCTATGGTCTATGAGCATTGTACAGGCTCTCATGCTACGGATCAGTGTTCTCTTGTTAATGAATATGTTTAGTATGTAAACAATTATCAGTGACCGCAGCAGCCTGTGCCAGCTACTTATCATCCTAACAATAGAAATCATCCCAATTTCAGCTGGAGCAATAATCAGAATGTTGTTCAGCAACCATATCAGCAACCTATAAGTAAGCAGTTTAATCCACCTGGATTCCAGCAACCACAGCATTATGCTCAAAGGCAATCATATCCTCAACAAGGAGGTGCTGCTCCACCTTCTAGTGCTGATTTCGAGGAGCTCAAGCTGTTGTGCAAAAGTCAGGCTGTTACTATCAAGACCTTGGAGAATCAAATCGGTCAAATAGCCAATGTCGTGCTCAATCATCAACCTGGCATACTTCACAGCGATACTGAAGTGCCAGGCAGGAAGGAAGCTAAAGAGCAAGTCAAAGCTATTACATTAAGGTCTGGAAAAGTTGATGATGCTGAAAAACCAAAAGATGGAGAAGCTGAAGTTGTAGATGAAGAAGAGAAGCAAAAGGAGAAAGCGGCGGAATCAAGGAAGACTATTGTTGAACACACTCTGCCTGAGGGTAATACAGGGGAGAAAGAACTCTATCCTCCACCATATTTTCCTAAGAGATTGCAAAAATAAAAGCTGGATAAGCAGTTCGGTAAGTTTCTGGAGGTGTTCAAGAAACTTCACATCAACATACCTTTCGCTGAGGCTCTGGAGCAAATGCCTAGTTATGCAAAATTCATGAAGAGTATTCTTTCAAGGAAGGTGAAACTGGATGACCTTGATACTGTTGCTCTAACGGAAGAGTGCAGCGCTGTGCTGCAACAAAAATTACCTCCAAAGCTTAAAGATCCAGGTAGTTTCACCATCCCTTGCACCATTGGCAAGTTATCTTTCGACAAGTGTCTGTGCGATTTAGGAGCGAGCATTAATCTGATGCCATTGTCTATCTTCAAAAAGTTAAATTTTCCTGATCCAAAGCCCACCTACATGTCTCTATAATTGGCTGATCGTTCTATTACATACCCACGAGGCATCGTGGAGGACGTGTTAGTAAAGGTGGATAAGCTCATCTTTCCGGAAGACTTTGTCATTCTGGATTTCGAGGAAGATAAGAAGATTCCCATAATCTTGGGACGACCTTTCTTGGCTACAGCCCGTACCTTGATTGATGTGCAAAAAGGTGAACTTACTATAGGGTGCAAGATCAGGATGTAACATCCAATATCTTCAATACGATAAAATTCCCTACAGAAGATGAGGAGTGCTTCAAGATGGATTTGATTGATTCTGCGGTAATGACGGAACTTGATCATGTGCTGATGTTTGATGCCTTAGAAAAAGCCTTAGTAGGGGAATTTGACAGTGAAGATGAGGAAGGCAATGAGCAACTACAATATCTAAATGCTTCTCCTTGGAAGCGGAAGCTAGACATGCCATTTGAATCTCTTGGTAATACTAATCTCAAGAATGCTGAGGGAAAGCTCAAACCATCTATTGAGGAAGCACCTACTATGGAGCTTAAACCATTTCCTGAACACTTGAGGTATGCTTTTTTAGGTGATGCATCTACTTTGCCTGTTATTATTGCATCTGACCTTTGAGGTAGTGAGGAAGACAAGCTCTTTAGGATCTTGAGAGAATTCAAATCGGCCATCGGATGGACTATAGCAGATATAAAAGGGATCAGTCTTTCATATTGCATGCATAAAATTCTGCTAGAGGAAGGTAGTAAGCCGACTGTTGAGTAACAGAGAAGACTTAATCCTATCATGAAAGAAGTGGTGAAGAAAGAAATTCTGAAGTGGCTAGATGCAGGAATCATATATCCTATTTCTGACAGTTCTTGGGTGAGTCCCGTGTAATGTGTACCTAAGAAAGGAGGTATAACTGTGGTAGCAAATGAGAAGAACGAGCTCATCCCCACTCGAACAGTCACAGGATGGAGGGTATGCATGGATTACAGAAAGTTGAACAAAGCCACGAGGAAGGATCACTTCCCTCTTCCATTTATTGATCAGATGCTTGACAGGTTGGCTGGTCATGAGTATTATTGTCTTATGGATGGCTATTCGGGGTATAATCAGATTTGCATTGCACCAGAAGACCAAGAAAAGACTACTTTCACTTGTCAATTTGGCACGTTTGCTTTTCACAGAGTTTTGTTTGGCTTATGTGGTGCACCTGCCACTTTTCAGAGATGGATGATGGCTATATTCTCTGATATGATTGGAAACAATGTCGAAGTGTTCATGGACGACTTCTCCGTCTTTGGATATTCGTTTGATGAATGTTTGAATAATCTTCGTTCGGTGCTCAAAAGGTATTTGGAAACTAATTTGGTGCTCAATTGGGAAAAATGTCACTTTATGGTGCGTGAAGGCATTATTGTTGGGCATAAAGTCTCTAGCATGGGTCTTGAGGTGGACAAAGCCAAGGTGGGAGTCATTGAAAATCTTCCACCACCTATTTCTGTGAAAGGAATCCGTAGTTTTCTTGGTCATGCGGGTTTTTATCGGCGTTTCATCAAGGACTTCTCGAAGATATCTAAGCCGTTGTGCAATTTTCTCGAGAAAGATGTGCCTTTCAAATTTGATGATGAATGCTTGGCAGCATTCGAAACTCTCAAGAAGAGTTTGATAACTGCACCAGTTATTACGGTACCTGATTGGACAGAACCTTTTGAGATGATGTGTGATGCGAGTGATTATGCAGTGGGAGCAGTTCTTGGGTAGCGCAAGAATAATCTTTTTCATGTGGTCTGCTATGCTAGTAAGACGCTTAATGGAGCTCAAATGAACTACACCACTACTGAGAAGGAGCTCTTGGCTATAGTCTTTGGTTTCGAAAAATTTTGATCTTATCTACTTGGGACAAAGGTGACAATATTCACTGATCATACTGTCATTCGTTATTTGGTCTCAAAGAAGGATTCGAAGCCCAAAATTATTCGTTGGTTGCTCTTTCTACAGGAATTTGAGTTAGAGATTAAGGATCGAAAAGGTACTGAGAATCAAGTAGCTGACCATCTCTCTAGATTGGAGAATCCCAATTCGACTTCACATGATAAGACATTGATCAACGAATCTTTTCCGGATGAGCAGTTGTTCGCAGTTCAGGAAGAAGAGCCATGGTTCGCATATATTGTGAACTATCTTGTCAGCAATATAATGCCTCCTCATATGAATGCAGCTCAAAAGAAGAAGTTTCTGCATGAGGTGAAGTGGTACATGTGGGATGAACCATATTTATTTAGACAGGAAGCTGACCAGATCATCAGGAGATGTATCCCATTCTGTGAGACGGAGGGGATATTATGAGACTGCCATTCCACAATTTATGGTGGACATTATGGTGGTGAAAAGACGGCAGCTCATATTTTGCAAGCAGGTTTCTTCTGGACTATATTGTTTAAGGATGTACATCAGTTCATTTTAAGGTGTGATCGTTGCCAACGAGTACGGAATCTTACTAGAAAGGATGAGATGCCTTTAAATGTAATGCTAGAAGTTGAGGTCTTCGATGTTTGGGGAATCGATTTCATGGGACCATTTATCTCATTTTGCAATAATCAGTACATCTTGGTGGCAGTCGATTATGTCTCAAAATGGGTAGAAGTCAAGGCTCTACTGATGAATGATGCAAAGGTAGTGTTGAATTTTCTCCATAAGCAGATATTCACAAGGTTTGGAACGCCATGAGTAATCATAAGTGATGAGGGGTCGCATTTCTGCAATCGTAAGTTCACTTCTATGATGCAGCGCTACAATGTGAATCATCGTGTTGCTACTGCCTATCATCCGCAAACTAATGGTCAAGCTGAAGTGTCTAATAGAGAGATCAAGCGCATTCTAGAGAAAGTTGTTTGTCCGTCAAGGAAAGATTGGTCTTTAAAGCTCGATGAAGCTGTTTGGGCTTATAGAATAGCATACAAGACTCCACTTGGGATGTCCCCGTTTCAACTTGTCTATGGGAAGGGATGTCATTTACCTGCAGAGCTTGAGCATAAGGCTTATTGGGGGTTGAAGAAGTTGAACCTTGATCTAGATGCAGCTGGGAAGAAGCGAATGCTTCAGTTAAATGAACTTGATGAATTTCGACTTCAAACGTACGAGAATAATAAAATGTACAAGGAAAAAGTAAAAAGGTGGCACGACAGGAAGCTATCTCCTAAGTCATTCGTGCCGGGGCAACAAGTTCTTTTATTCAACTCTCGTCTCCGACTTTTTCCTGGAAAGTTGAAATCAAGGTGGTCTGGACCTTTTATCGTCAAAACTGTGTTTCCACATGGAGCGGTGGTGATTTTTGAGAATGATCCGGGCCAAGCATTCAAGGTTAATGGTCAGAGATTGAAGCATTACTATGGGGACACGACAAACCGAGAAGTGGTTAGTGTCGTTTTATTGTCAACTTGATCGAACTCCTCTACTCAAGCTAATGACGTAAAAGAAGCGCTTCTTGGGAGGCAACCCAAGGCTTTAACCTTTAGGAACCTTTAGAAGTTAGTACCATATCCAAAAAACCCAAAAAAATCAGAAAATTGGGCAGAAAAAAAGTTTTTCTAGAAACCCCGCCTGGAAATCCTGGGCGGCCGCTCGGAGTCTGGGGCGCCCGCCGGGAAATCCTGGGCGGCCGCTCGGGACCCTACTGTCAGAATTTTTTTTGCCTTATAAAAAAACTCAGAAAAACCAAAAAAAAAAACATAAAGACCCACGATTCCTCAACCACAAACCCACATTTTCTCTCTCACAAACCCCACTTCTACTCTAATTCTAACCCTAAATCCTACCCTATATATATACATAACTCCTCCATATAACCTCATATATACTTTCAACTTCAAAACTCTCTCATACACTCAAAACATAACTCTTAAACACTTTTTCTCAGTTTTAATGGCACCTAAGAGATCCCGAACTATTGATAGCAGCAGCACGGTTCCTACTACTGATTCTTCGAGGGGAACTGCTGCGAGACCTCGTTTAATGGATAGGGCTGCTGAGGAGGAGTATACTAGGCTGCTGACGAAGCCAATTCTGAAGGAAAGGGGATTTTTACCATCGGGGAGGGATGGTGAGTTATTACGATGATTTCGGAGAAAGGGTGGATTTCTTTTTGTGAGTCGCCAGAGGCGGTTCCGATGAGTGTGGTTCGTGAATTTTATGCGAACGCCAAGGCTGACAAGAATGGGTATACGGTTGTTCGTGGGCTTATTATTGATTATCAGCCTGAGGCTATTCGCCGCGTTATTGGGCAGCGACAAAGGAAGCCCGAGGAGGAGAACTGGAATGGGATGACACCCGGGGATTTTGATTTGGATTTGATTTGTGCTACTCTCTGTCAGCCAGGCACGGTTTGGAAGTTCAAGACACGATCTAACGAGTATCGTTCTTTTCCGGCGGTTGCGATGAATAGGTATGCCCGTGCATGGAATGCTTTTATTTGTGCTAATATTTTACTTACTTCGCATGCAGATGAGGTTACAGTTGAGAGAGCAAGGTTGTTATGGGGGATCTTGAATGAGGAGTATTATGTGGACCTTGGTGAGTTCATCTACCAAGGGATTTTGAAGTTTTTGAGGAGGAGAACACAAAGAAACATCCCCTATGCATCTACTGTCACGAAGCTGTGGAGAGCAGTTGGAGTTCATTGGCCTTCTTACGAGGAGTTGCAGATGCCGGCCGCTCCTATTGACTCAGCAACTCTGAATGCGATGCAGGAGTGGACGGGTGGAGAGCCCGAGGAGCATGGTTTGGGATATCATCTTCCAGGAGGGCATCCATCAGCTGGTGCTACCATGGCTAGGCCCAGTCAGGTTCGTGATGAGGCGGGCTCTTATAGAGCCCAGGAAGGTGCTGGGATGGCTGATGCCCAGTATAGGAGGTTGTCGAGGAGGATGGATGCAATGTATGAGTCGCAGAGTAGGTTCGCTTAGGAGCTCACCCTTGCGCTTGGGACTGCTTTTAGAGGCCTTGGAGCTGACATCCAGTGGCTGGTTTTTTTTAGGACTCTGCTTATTCGCCTCTTGACACTCTACCCTCTGAGGGTGATGATGATGATTTCTCCGAGTAGGTACCTTGTGTTCCTTTCTACTACCTTCACTGGGGACAGTGAAGATTTTAAGTTTTGGGGTGGTAGTTAAGGAATATATTTGTGTGTGTGTCATGTAGTTACATATTCACGATAGTTTAGTTCATATAGTTGCATATTTTTTCCATATATAGTTTTTTTTTATTTTTTTTTATAGCTTTATTTATCATGTCATTTAGCTCATGCATATACCATGATCCCTTTTGCATTGCTTTACCGATTGATTTGTGATATTGATGCGAGTGTAGTGATAGCGTTAGAGTGATGATTGAATCTTGTAGGTTGACTTGCATGCTAGAAACACATGTAATTTCACTAAGTCTTAGAGTATGCTCAAGGACTAGATTGTTGTCATGGTTGATGGTGTTTGAGGTTAATCTATTGATTATGCTTAGAATTTATGATAGGCTCTTAATGATAAAAGGCATGAAAAGGAAAAAATTAGAGTAAAAATTGGAATTCATTGCTAATTGTGGCTAGGTGTCAATTGGATAGTAGCCGGCTCGTATTTTTATGCGACTAGTCTAGGGTTGAGCAAGATGGAGTGAAATGCACTTACTCATAAATTTGAAAAAAAAAAGAAAAAGAAAAGAAAAAGAAAAAGAAGAAGAAAAAAAATATAAAGTTTAATGCATAATTGATCACGAGTGGGCTCTTTGGTATTCGAGTTATTAAGTTCTTAGGGGACTTTGTGCCTAGTGACCTAAGGCTTTTATTAGTCTGGGATCCGCTAACCTAACGCTCGCTAAATGGATGCCATTGCATAAGTCTTTTGTGGACCTCACTCATTGCACGGTCAAATAAGCATTTGTTGTTGTGTTGAATAAAAACATGATTCTGTAATAAGCTCTAGTGATCTTGAAGTGTTATAAGTCATTTTGTGTCTAGAATTTATTCTTCGTATAATCATGTGATTGCCTTGAGGATAATCGAGTTATGATAATTGATCTAGTTTTGAAGCATATCTGTTAAGCATCCGCACACACCACGTTTCTGGTTGTATGTTAGTTTGCATGATTTGATTGATCTTTATTCCCCTAATTGCATTTGTTGAGATGTCATGAGTTGGTTGGTTTAGTCATTGTGAGGGGGATCGATGCATTTCATGAAGGGTTTTTTAGCACATAAACGCAGCGAAAACGTAAATTTAAATCTTAAAAAAAAAACTGAAACCCTCCGCAGGATCCATGCGAAAAATAATATTTAATTCGTAGTTCAGTATGTTTACCTTAAGAAGTTTTACGTTAATGGAAAGATGGAGGTCTTTAATGGCAATCCAAAAATGATGAACGGAGATCCTTAGCAGCTGCTCCTCAAGTGTGAAGCACTCCACCGGTATCCACCAAGAAAACGATGTAATGAAGGAGGAGGAGATGGAGAGAATTAGGGTTTTGTAAATCTTTTTGGTTGAGGCAAAAATAGGGTTTATAATAGTATATTTATAGGCAAAATTTTCAGCTGAAAATTTTCCCATAAAATATTATTATTATTAACCCTTTATTATTCTCATTAATAATTAAAACACCTTTTAATTATTAATCCTTTTTCTAAACACTTTAGAAATAATTCGCTCTCTTGATTTAATTTCCAAAAATTAAATTCTTAATTAATAATATTAAGAACCTTTTCTTAATTAATTTATAATCAATTAAATCTCATTTAATCAATTATTAAATTTGTCAATTAATTATTTATTTCATAAATAAATAATTATCAGCCATTATTAATTAATTCCTCCACCATTAAATCATTCTCTTTTATGGTGTGACCCTGTAGGTTCAATATTAAGCCGGTAGTAGAAATAAATAATAATAAAACTATTTTATCATTATTTATATAAATTCTCTAATTCATTAAATATGATTAATTAATTAATCATATTTATTCTACATCATGAGGGATACTTCTCAGCATATCGCGACTATCCGGATAATACGAATTCATTGCTTAGAATACCAAGAACCTATTCAGTGAGTAGTTACCGTACAATTAATTCCTTCTACCCTGTAATGTCATGATTAAATACAAGGCATGGAACTTGTGTCAAGCCTATCTTATTTAATCACTTGCTTTCCCATTCACTATGCTTAGTTCTATTTAATGTAAATTAGAAACTCCTTTCTAATTTCATTCACTCTGGCCAGAGATTCCTGAACTAACATAAGTGGATCAGCATTGAACATTCTCTTCCTACACTAGAAGGGGTAGATCCTTTATTGATCATACACTATCTTCGTGTACAAATTCCTATACCCAGTAGAGCCCTTATAATTGTCCCTTGAGACTAAGAACTAAACCAAAGCATAGTTCAGTGTACACAAGATGACTATGATGACCTCAAGTCTAAGGATACTTGTACAACTATCACTATGTGAACAACTGTTGACACGTGAGTGAACTCCATCAGTTGTTCAGCTGTGTGAGTCATGTTCAGTGAACTTATTCTATAATAAGCACCTACATACTAGCTATAGTGTCACCACACAAATGTCTATGAGAACAGACATCCTTCATAATGAAGCAAGCATAGTATGTACTGATCTTTGCGGATTATTAATTACCAGTTAGTAATCCTACGACCAGGAACTATTTAAGTTTAGAGTTATCATCTTTTAGGTCTCATTATTATGATCTCATCACAATCCATAAAAAACTTTACTTTAAACTGTGGTATATCTTATTTAAACATTTAAATAGATAGAGCCCGCAATAAAAACAAAACAAGTCTTTTATTAATATCAATGAAATCAAAACAGATTACATAAAAGTTATTCCTAAATCCTCATACATGATTGGACTTAGGACATATCTCTTTCAATCTCCCACTTGTACTAAAGTCAATCACTCTGGTATCTAATACCCATCTTGTCTTTATGACGATCAAAGTGACTCTGAGAAAGTGGCTTTGTGAGTGGGTCTGCTATGTTGTTATGTGTGTCAACTCTCTCCATGTTGACATCTCCTCTATTTTCAACTTAGATTCACCACCAAAAACAAGAAAAATGTCCTGAGTCCTTCGCAAGTACTTAAGGATGTTTTTCACTGCTTTCCAGTGGTCTTCAACTAGATTGGACTGATATCTGCTCGTCACACTAATTGAATAAGCAACATCAGGCCTTGTATACAACATCATGTACATGATAGATCCTATTGCTGAAGCATAAGGAATCTTACTCATACACTCTCTTTCCTCAGGTGTCTTAGGAGACATTTTTTTCGGAAAGGGACACTCCATGGCTCATCGGTATGAGACCTCTTTTGGAGTTTTCCATGCTAAACCTTTTAAGCACTTTCTGGATGTATGTACCCTGGGTAAGACCTATCATTCTTCTAGATCTATCTCTATAGATCTTCATACCGAGAATGTAGGATGCTTCTCCCAAGTCCTTCATGGTGAAGTTCTTTGATAGCCATACTTTGACAGATTGTAGCATTGGTATATCATTTCCTATAAGAAGTATGTCATCCATATACAATACAAGAAATGTTACCGCGCTCCCACTAACCTTCTTGTAGACACATAGTTCATCTATGTTTTTGATAAAACCAAACTCTTTGATTGTCTCATCAAAACGGATGTTCCATCTGCGAGAAGCTTACCTTAAACCATATATGGTTCGCAGCAGCTTACACACTAGGTGTTCATTTCCCTTGGAAAGAAAACCCTCTGGCTGTGTCATATACACTTCCTCCTCAAGTTCCCCATTGAGGAAGGCCGTTTTCACGTCCATTTTCCAGATCTCATAGTCGTAGTAAGCAGCAATCGCAAGCAAAATCCGAATTGATTTTAACAGGGCTACAGGCGAAAAAAGTTTCATCAAAGTCAATCCCTTGCCTTTGTTTGAATCTTTTTGCCACGAGCCTGGCCTTATAGGTCTCCACCTGGCCATCTGCTCCAATATTTCTTTTTTATACCCACTTGCACCCAATAGGCTTAACACCTTCAGGCACCTCAACCAGAGTCCATACTTGGTTGGTATACATAGATTCCATTTTGGATTTCATGGCACTATGCCATTTCTCTGAGTCAACACTACTCATAGCCTCATTATAGGCCATTTCTTTGGAAAGATCAAGCTTGTAGGAGGCTCCCTAAGACTTCCTAGCTACTCTAATCACTCCAAGGAAGGTATAACACCTCCAAACCCTAACTTTACTTTGAGTATTATGATGGTTTTGATGGTTATAATAAATGAGAAGCATGATGCTTGTGTGTTTAGAGTTTGGATTGGATTTGTAGTGATTTGGATGTTGAAATCTTGTTTATAGTTAATGAAACTTAAGTATAGCTAGTAGTAGACCCGACAATTTTGGACACGACACGACTTACACGACACGAAACGACACGAAAATTTAGTGTTTGTGTTTGCAGTTTTAGTACACGACACCAAAGTACACGAACACGAAAGTACACGGTCGACATTTAGTGTCGGTTTTGTGTTTAACCTTCGAGTACACGACACGACACGAAGTATACGACATAAATAAATATTATCATTAATTTTTAATATTTTTTATAAATATATGTAGAATTGCAATAAATGTATGCATATTTATTTTTAAAATATTATATGATTTCATTATATTGTCTAGAATTGAGATCTAAATATATATATTTTTCATATATTTTATAATTTTTATACCTAAAAATATAATCTTTTAATTAATATTAATATTAAATTTAATATATATTAATATTCAATTAACACGACAAACACGACACGAAATGAAAGTACACGAACACGAATGTACACGAACGCTAAACATGTCGGTTTTGTGTTTGACATTTAAGTACACGCAACACGAAAATACACGACACGAAAGTATACGACACAAACGAATTGCCAGGTCTAGCTAGTAGTTCATGTGTGAGGTTGTATAAATTGGAAAATCTTGAGGTTTGGGGACTGATGTAGTAAAGTTTGGATGAGGGTTGGTTGTATTTTTGGTTGTGAGTTGAATGGTGGTTGTTTGGAGTGGTTTAAAACTTGGTAATCGCGTAAACATAGCCGTCGTAATGCCAATTTCATACAACTGATTGTTCTTAGTGTTCGGGACAGAGAGCTAACTATTGAATCTGTGACTTTTCCATGTTTAGTTAGATTATGTCGTAAGCTTCATTTTGATATGTGGTTCGCTTGAATCCGATGTATGGTTTAGGAGAAACGACCGTTTTAAATAACGGTATTTTGCGAACGAACCATTACCCCTCGCCTTACTTTGAAACCTTGGTTAAGGCCCTTAAATGACTAATTGGAGTATGAAACAATTATGTAAAGTGGATTAGGCAGTTGGTAGAGTACTCGCGAAAGAATCACCTTAAAATTCGTAACGGTTAATTTATTAAAAATGGTGGATGGTGGAGCCGAGGGTACTCGAGCGACTTATGTAAATCGCTAAGCGCAAAAGCGAACGCTAGGGTCTAAGTGGTTAAAAACTAGTTTCTTAAGCGACCGTGGTCTAATTCCAGATTATGTTATTGTTCATAGGTTACCAGACCCAGTCTAAGCTTAAGTCTATTCCGGGAACACTCAAGCAAGTTTTCTACCCGTTATACTGTTGTGGTGATGTATATATGTATATGCATTATCTTGTGATAGATGCATGATTGTTATTAGCAAATCTTGCGATATATTGGAGCATGCTGATATGGTTTATATGCATGTCTATTTCATAATATTGATATCTAACTGTTGATTCAAATGCTTATAAGTTGCATAATATCTATGCTAGAGATAAGCAGTAACTGTGTATATCCTTAGTGTAGGGGACCCAAAGGTGAACATTTTCTAAACCGGGAGTCGATGTTCCCGAGTATATTATATATATATATATTTATATATATATATATAGTTTTCAAAACTATTAATCGAATAAGGTTTATTCGATAACTTTATTTTAATTAATGAATATTAGTTTGAATATTCATTCGAGGACTTATGACTCCCTTTGTTTTATTTAATGAATATTATTTTGAATATTCATTCGAGGAATTATGACTCTGCTTATTTTATTAAATAATATTCTTTATTTTATTAAAGAATAAAGTTTCGATAATCAAACTTATTTTCGATTATTCAAATAAAGATCGTACTTTCGTATAAGTATATCTTTGGTTATTTATTATTCATTTCAAGTATGAGTTTTAAAACTTCTACTTCAATTATTTTTATAAAGATTATCCTTATGGGAATATTATTTAAATAATAATATTCAGATATTTTCTAATATATCGGGACTGATTTATTTCATTAAATCAGCATTACTCCAAACATTCTTAAAAATGTTTTCGAGTCTTCAAAATGATTTTTAAAGGTTAGAGCGGATCCCAAAACTCGTTTTCAAATTTAAGATCTTCCTTTTTGAAGGGGACTTGAATACTCGCTCAAAAATCTAAAAGATCCGGTTATGTGGTGTATTTTATATTCGCAACGAGGTTGTCGTTTCGATAAATGAATTGATTACTTACCCAACGTTCGGGAAGTAAGTCCATCTATTTGAGTCGGCATAAGCAACATGGGCTCAGTGGGCGTCCATGAAAGTGTAAGTGGCTCAGTGGGAGTCCATCAAATGCGTAAGTGGCTGAGTGGCAGTCCAGCATAAGGTCCTATTGCGGCCAGGGTGATGACCAGTGGGGAATTCGTCCATCTACTAGTATAAAAGGTTACTTATTGGTATCTTTGCCTGATCAGCAAGATATCAGGTTTATGCCATGGTTTTCTCCTTTCCAAATTCATTGGATATTGCAACTCTGTTTATAATTTTCATAACAGAGGTTTTCAAGGAGTGTATGAAATGTATATATATATATAGGTGTATATATATATCGGGACTTAATGAAGTATCTTGTAACTTCATTTCTTTCAAATGATATTTCAAAGATTAAATCTATTCAAGTCTTATCTTGTAGTCTCATCAGTGTGATGAACTTTTGAAACTAATTATAACTTGAACGGTGGTAGTTCAAGCAGTATTCGGAAAAGATATAAGTATATTGGAGTATCTTGTAACTTCATCTTTTCAACTTATATCTAGTTAATGATTATCTTATGAATAACAAAGGTTTTCAGAAAAATGTTGAGACAAGGTTAGATATATGAGATCACCTTGCAACGATATTTTTATACAATTATAAACTGGAACTCTGTGTATATTATACATGTCAGAGGATTTCAAGGATTGTGAAAAGTATATAGGTATATATATACTGAATATTTTGCTACTTGGTCGCGTTAAGATATCAACTTGGTTCATTTCTTCTTGACCAAGACTTTCATGAGTACTATGAGAATGCTCATATATTGTAAATTATTATACATATTATTTCGGTGGGCTTGTTACTCACCCTTGCTTTCTTCTTTCATCACACAACAACAATAGACAAGATGAACAGGACCAAGCTCCCAATTCGTGAGCGGTTAGGAAACGTTCCGCAGTTTTCTGTAGGCGTTGATGCCTTTGTAGCTGAGGTAGGAGCTACCAATAGGATAGGCTTTCAACTTTTGTTGTGCCAGACTTATGTATAATTATGAATTGTAATAATGGCAAGAAATATGTAAATTTATTCAGAAACCTTTTGAGGTGTAATGGCTTATAATTGTGGAATAAAACGACTTGTGTTATTTTTGGTACTCATCTCTGAGACTATAACTTATGGTGTGTGTGTATATTGTGGGGTCACAGTACACAATAGTTGGTTGTTATTAAAATTAAGTGTTATTAAGGGAAATGGATCTCGTGACAACCCGGATCCCTGACCCCGGATTTGGGGGTGTTACAGAAATGGTATCAGAGCCAAGAGTTATAAACCTCAGAGATGATGTGACGTTAAATAATAAGTTCACTAAGATAATAAGAACTCTTTCCAAGTTCATGGTCGGACTACCTAACGTAGTACTGACAGTTAAAACCCTTATGGGAACCCTTATAATATCGTGATAGAAGCGTAGCTCGTTATCGTATATGGTAGCGGGACTCCGAACCCTGAGGTTGAGGGCCAACAACGCGATGATGTTTTATTAGTTATTGGAGATCAGATTGTGGATCCGATAGAGCGTCCTAACGCAGGACCGGCTGATATTCATATTGAGGATGTTGTCCTAGAAGGGATTATTGCTGAGAAGGATTCCGTGGAGGATCCTGACAAGAATGAATAAAGGACCACTGAGGAATTGATGACCATGGTTAGAGCGACTACCAGAGGTAGGATTGGCCGGTCACTACCGGAGGTTCGTTCAAGTTTATAAAGATAGTAGCCCCTTTAACGCAGCTTACTCGTAAGACTGAGAAGTTCGAATGGATAGAGTAATGCGAGAACAACTTTTAAGAACTAAAGAAAAGGTTGGTGATGGCCCCTATGTTGGCGTTGCCGGATGGAAAAAGGAGATTTCATGATGTGTAGTGACGTTTCGCATAAGGAATTAGGGTGCTTCTTATACAACACAGCAAGGTAATCGCATACGCGTCAAGACAATTAAGGGAATATAAAATTCGATATCCCCACCCATGAGCTTGGGCTCGTGGCAATAGTTTTGCCCTAAAGATTGGAGACACTACTTGTATGGAGAAAAGTGCGAGATTTACATAAACCATAAGTTCTCTAGTACATTTTCACGCAGAAAGAGCTCAACATGCGCCAGAGGAGGTCGTTAGAGCTAATCAAGGATTACGATTATGAGATTCTTTATCATACAGGGAAAGCCAAAATGGTGGCTAATGCCCTTAGTATAAAAGAGAGACTCAAGATGAAAATGTCTTTGGGAGAGTTGATAAGAGATTTTGAGAAAATGGAAATAGAAGTGAAGGTAACCGGAGCCGGTACCGAAAAGCTGTTTGAGATTGCAATACAGCCCGAATTATTGGAGAAGATCATATTGTGCCAAGAAAAAAAAAGTGATGAATAGAGGCAGAGAACCAATGACCGGAGAAGAGATTAATACCTAGAAAGATGATGAGGATATAATGAGGTATTCCTACAGAATTTGGGTTTCAAATGTTCAAGAGCTTAAGGACTAGATCTTAGATGAAAGTCATAGTTCGAGGAATAAGATTTAGGGCAAACCCTGAATGTGATAGTCAGGGAGGACGCTATCAAGGTAGAAGGAACCCATAACATAATGAAGTGGAAAATGAGGATTTAAAATATGTAGGATGACCCCGATTATGGGGAGGATGAGAAAACATTTCATACTGAGAAAACAGAAGTCGAGCAAGATAGGGAGAACCAGGACGGCACTCCTATGGGGCAATTCATGGACCTTCCTAAACAAAACTTATACTTTTATTCCCAACCACCACCTTGAGGAAACAATGCGGTAGGAAATTCTTTCATGACCTTTAAGTCGCTAAGCTTTCAGAGTTCCAAGGAACAGGTTGACACAGTCGAGGCAAGAGCCTGGCTAAAGGAAATATAGGAATCATTTGAGATTCTAAATGATTGACGAATCACAAAAGACTATTTTTGTCACTTACCCTCCTAAGAGAGTGGCCACCCGTTGGTGAAAGGCCAAGAAAGGCACGGAGCCAGAGGTTATAATAAATTGATTAAAGTTCAGACAATTGTTTTCAGGACAGTACTTCCCAAGGTTATGGAGGTAGTGTAAAAGCTTTAGAGCCAGAACAAAAGCGGACGAGTATGATGAATTATGAACCTAAGTTGTAAAAGTTGTCAAGATTCATTCTGAGGACACGAATCCAGAATGACGGGTTGTTTGAAATCAATGCTTATGTTGTGTTGGTTCATGTAATGGTTGTAATAGAAATGAAAATAAAAGACTGAAAAGGGAAGGAGTATAAAGGGATATAAAGGAAATAGAGTTGAGAAGTGATAAGGGAGTTAGGTATGGGAAACCCTAAGAAACCCTTGCAATAAATATAGAGAAGTGTTTCATCATCAGCGCGATGGTGACTGATCATGAGATAAATTCAAGTTTTGAAGGTGTAAGCGATACTTATAGTTAATTCCCTTCAAGTTTAGAGTATTCGATGAAACTTTGAGATAGATCGATGGATTAATAAGGAAACACGGATGGACTGAGGAGACAGGATAACAAGAATTTAGGAAAATGGGATGAAGGAAGTGACCTTCAAGAATATGAAGTGTAAGATTGGTGGCTTGATACCCAGAAAGGGAGATGCCAGGTATGAAAGATATCCCAACATTGAGATGACTGTTGAGACAACAACAAAAGTAAATGAGGAATTATTAAGAAGAAGTTCACGTTGAACACGACCAATACCTTCCAGAACATCCCTGTTGTCATTACCAAATTAGGAAAGAAAAGCGGGTAACCATTGTTATCTTTTGAAGGCCATATGGGTTGACCTCAGTTTGAATAAGGATGCTATCGTGAAATTGGTATAGACTATCGAGGTGGGAATGATTCAATAAGATAATCTATCAAGGATATATGACTTGATTTATCCATGAAAGGATGCAAGTACCTTTTTAAAGGTAGAATTAAGGATATAACTTTGATAACTTGAGATGAACCCTAGGGGAATGCATAAAGGTTGGCATTTCACCCTTAATAGGGACATTATGAGTTTGGGTAGTATGGAATGAAGGACTAAAGTAACAACAACCTTTAAAGATCAGTAGAGAAATTTTTCAGAACTAAATAAACAATGGTTCTAGTATTAGTAAATGGTATTTTGATATGCCCTGTATCTAGGGAATACAGGAGGAACGATTCAAGGATAACCTTAGAGGTTTTACAAGGAAAAAGGTAATATTCAAAGTTCTCAAGAATAGAAATTTTGATAAAGGAAATGTGACGTAATTATAATAATGCCAGGTGGGGCACATGTTGAATCATAAGAAAGTATAGATTGACCCAATAAGGTCGAGATTGGTGAAATCAAGAAGGACCCAAAATAAGAGACGTCCTAAGTATGATCAAGAGTCAATCGTGACAATGTTAACCTCTAAAAGACCGAGGCAATAACTTATGAAAAAATGGTGATATTTTTTTTCTCACCAAAGTGTAAGGAAGAGAGTTTTCGCACAAGCAGTGATTGGAAATGAGGTAGAAAATGTGGTGCCCTCCAAACCCGAGTCAGAAGTTTGGGGTCCACACACACCTTATTTATAACCTGCTTATAACAATAATAAAGATAATAATAATATATGCAGTGACCCTACTTACCAACCACCACGGACCGCAACAGGTTAAAGTATGCACACAAGCCAAACACACTAATATATTACAAACCGTTCAAATCCCAACTATTTCAAACTCAAACTAAGTATTAAACATTATTACAAACTTTTACAAACTTAAATTATCCCAAAAGAAGCCTACTAGCTCAGCTTTCTCAACCTGAACCCCTAGATCTCGTGCTGGACTGGGGATCCTTGCTACCAACTGGTTCCTTTTTAACTGGAAATAATATAAACAACATCGCACAAATGAGCTAACTAGCTCAGCAAGTCACAATGACAAAACTGAGAATAATGATCATCAGGTGAATATGATTATGATATCAAGTGAACAATGGATTATGATTTAGAATTGGATATTATACTTTTAATTTAAAAACCAAGGTTAGGCTGCTGATCAGTCACGTACTAACCCCGAGCAAGGCACACAACATTGCTCAAACTACTAGATCCAAGGCACACATTGGCCTAACTTGACCATTATATGGTTTGACCACGAATCTGTTCCACAATTTTATAAAAACAATCCAATTCTAACATAATAACAGAATATGCAATAATAAACAATAACTGAAATCATTAACAACAATAAATGTTTAACAATGAAAGGGTTTCAATCCTTGTAAGGATCAATAAGGCAATTTAAAAGATTGGATGCTGGGTAATGAAAGAATTGGATAACAAAGGAATCAACATTTCAGGGTTTCAAAGATTTAGGCTTTCAAAGCATAGGATACAATGATTGAATGTACAAGTAATTTAGTTCAGTGTTTGGGATTTTGTTTACATGTATTTGTGGAGTAATATCGTATACTTGAGATTTGTGTTTAGGTATACAACAATCAATGGTCTAGAAAGAATAAGGTTTATGGCTCAAGAACAATAACTGGAATCAGAGTTTAGGTTTCAGTGCTTCAAAGCACTTGCAATATCAATCTGACTATCAAATACTACAATATCTCAAGAAAGTTCAGAACACTTGCCTGATATTAGCTTACTACACTGCACTCGTTTCCAATCACAAGCGTCTTACTCCTCAACTATCTGTTTCTCTTTCCTACGTCTTGCCTCATCTGCTCACATATCATAAGCATCTATCAATAATTTACTCATGGAATTCTATTCAACACATACTTCTATCTACCCTTCGTTTTACCCAAATCCGATTAACGGATTGAAAGTTATGCAATAATCAAGTAAACACCGAATATATAGACCGATAGTCAATTAAAAAGTCACATATAGCACATAATACATCACGTAATCAATGATATATTATTTATAAAGAAGTTTCGGGTCATAAATAGGCTTTCTGGTATTTAAAATGATTTTTAAAACATATTTCGGAATTAAAACGGGTCGTTGGATCAATTTCGGGTTAATAAACAGGGTTCGGTTGGCCAATTCTGGCTCAGAAATAATTTTAGAATAATTATCGAGCCTTGGAAATAATTTAGAATAATATTTTAAAGCTCGAAACTATTTTTCAGAATTTTTAAATAATTTTTAAATAATTAAATCTAATTAAATAATTGATTAATAATTAATTAATTAATCAATTAATTTTCGAATTAATTGACCAATTAATCAATTAGAAATTAACTGAAATTAATTAACTAATTAATTTAGATTTATTTGTGAATTAAAAATAATTTTCAGAATTAAAATAATAATTTTTAGAATTTTCAGAAATTAAAAACGAATTTTTATAATAAAAATAAATAGGAAATAAGATTTTTAAACATTTTTAAAACAGAAATTCAATTTTTGCAAAGTCTGGAAACTACAGGGACCAAACTGCATCGTTTTCAAAACTATAGGTACTAAACTGTAATTTTCCAGGGGGTTGCCGGAAAACCGTCGGGGATGGCCGGAGAACACGTTGCAGGGATGCTCAGGCCACCATCACCTCCAGATCACATCTACACAACACCAGGAACACAACCATGCAATCAATTCATCCTAACAATCCCTGAGTTGGCCGCAATTTGGCCGTGAAATTTTCCAGTTTCCGGCGAACATCGGAAAACTTCAAAACACAACTCCCTTCTCTACAGACCTCGTTGGTTCATGAAACTTATACGACTAGATTGCAAATTTCGCAGAGAACACAACCCACTATAACACAACATCAATCTATCATAGAATAAGAAACCCCCAAATTTCAATTAAGAACATTCATACGGGTTATAAACCCTAATTTTAAAATTCGAAAATCAAACTCAAATTTGAACATGTTATTGAACTCCAAATCAGACGTATGACATATGAAAATCATCAGGAAAACAAGCTCTACAACATGCAATCATCAAATCATACAAACAATCATCTGAACAAAAATTCATATTTTTAATAAAATAAATTCGAAAATAAATAAATTTTTAAAAAAATAACCTTGATTTCTGCAGGTGTATGGATTACAGAATCTGGTAGAGCTCTTCAAGACCTTCAGATTGGTTACTCGAGCTTTCCAAACCGAATTCAATAACACCTCCAAATGCTTGTTTGATTCTTAGAACAGTTTTAGGAAATTAGGGTTTTTCTCTGAAAATTATATAATTATCTGTCTGCAAATGATTTTGATACGAAATAAAATACGGTAAAAGGCTATTTATAATTACGGAAAATTAGTATCCCGTTGGATCATTCCGGATATAAAACGGTACGTTTATTTGTAAAAACTGATCCAAACGGTATCGGTTTTCGGGATAATTATCCAAATCAGTACAATTTGTACTGCGGTCTTGGTCTCAGCGCCTGGTTACACGTATTACGAAGTGATAATTGTGATAGTTTAATAAAAAGCTCCCGTTTATCGAAAATACGGGTTTTATTGATTTACCGAAACGAATATTGTATCGAAAATGTTGCGCCGGGACCCGCGCAGGACAAACCGTACGCCGGATCGAAAAAGTCGAAACATGGAATATGCTCGGAATATTGCAATTAGGTTAGGAAGGAGTTCTCGAAAGAGTTTCTGGTTCCAAAAACGTAACAACGGTTGACGTCGGTTGGTTCCCGTTTTTATAAAATAGATTTTAATTACCCGGAAAAAGATTTTAGAAATTTCATATGATTCTTATAAATCCATAAACCAACATAAAAATAATTAGGAAGATATGACAATTATCTATATTTTATTTTGGACATATAAAAATTAAAATACTCCATTAATATTATTTTTGAATATTCAAGTACAGATAACACTTAACAATTAGCTCACAGAATAGATACTGAACACACATAATAATTATATAATAGCAAAATAATTACACGATATATCTCGGGTATTACATCCTTCCCCCCTTAAAAGGATTCTGTCCTCAGAATCTCTAAGAAAACAAATGAGGGTACTTTTCTCTCATATCACTTTCTAACTCCCAGGTTGACTCTTCAACCTTTGGGTTTCTCCATAATACTCTTACTAACTTTACCACTTTATTTCTTAATAGTTCTCTCTCTCTTCTAGAACTTCTACCGGGCTCTCTACATATGATAAATCTGCTTGAAGTTCTATTGGCTCATATTCTATTACATGCCTGGAGTCTGGATTATATTTCTTAAGCATTGATATGTGAAAATCATTGTGAATGTGCTCCATGTGCGGAGGTAATGCCAACTCGTAAGCTACTTTGCCAATACGCTTTAGGATTTCAAAAGGTCCGACATATCTTGGGTTTAGCTTCCCTTTCTTACCAAACCTCGTTAGTCCTTTCCACGGTGATACTTTCAATAACACCAGCTTCCTTCTTCAAATTCCATGTCTTTTCTTGACTGGTCTGCATATTTCCTTTGACGATCTTGTGCGGCTATTAATCTTTTCTGGATAATTTCAACAACTTCCTTTGTCTGCTGCACCAATTCGGGTCCGAGTATTTTGCGTTCTCCTACTTCGTCCCAATATACTGGAGATCTACATTTGCGTCTATAAAGGGCTTCATAAGGTAGCATCCCAATGCTGGCATGATAACTGTTGTTATAGGCAAACTCTACCAGGGGTAAATGCTCGTCCCAACTTCCTTTGAAATCAATAGCACAAACACGTAGCATGTCCTCGATTGTCTGGATCGTTCTTTCACTTTGGCCATCCGTTTGGGGGTGATAGGCCGTACTCATATTCAATCTTGTTCCCAAACATTCTTGAAAACTCCTCCAAAATCTTGAATTAAATCTTGGATCTCGATCAGATACAATAGACACTGGAACTCCATGACGAACTACGATCTCTTTCAAGTACATATGAACTAACTTGTCTAGCAAAAATCTTTCATTTATAGGCAGAAAATGAGCTGACTTGGTAAGTCTATCTACTATAACCCAAATGGCATCATGATTAGCTCTTGTCCTTGGTAATCCAACTATGAAATCCATGGTAATATATTCCCACTTCCACTCTAGAATCTCCAATGGCTGTAGCAATCTGCTTGGTCTCTGATGCTCTGCTTTAACTCTCTGACATGTATAGCATTTACTAACCCATTCCGCAATTTCCCTCTTCATATCTGGCCACCAATAATTCTTCTTTAAATCTATGTACATTTTGGTACTCCCTGGATGGATGGAATATCTTGAACTATGTGCCTCTTATAAAATTTCATTTTTCAGCTCCGTTACTGGTGGAATCCAAATTCTTGAAGAAAACCTAAGAATACCTTGATCATCTTGTTGAGTGCATAATTCTTCACCTACCAAACTATTTATATCTTGATCAATTACCTCTTTCTGGCATTTCGTTATTTTCTCCAATAACTCCGGTTGGAAAATCATACCGTACACTTTTGCTTCCTCAGGCTTGCAAATTCTAATCTCCAATTCCAATTTTTGAAATTCTTTATATATCTCTTCAGGTACGGATAACACATTTAACCTTTCCTTCCAACTTAACGCATCTGCTACAACGTTCGCCTTACCGGGATGATAATTAATCGAGCAATCATAATCCTTGATCAATTCTAACCATCTCCTTTGTCTCATATTAAGTTCCTTCTGGGTAAATATATATTTCAAACTTTTGTGATCCGTGAAAATCTCACACTTTTCTCCATACAAATAATGTCTCCAAATCTTCAAAGCGAAAACTATAGCTGCTAACTCCAAATCATGAGTAGGGTACTTCTGTTTGTGTGGTTTCAATTGCCTTGACGCATACGCAATCACCTTGTCGTGCTGCATAAGAACATATCCTAATCCTTTATAAGAAGCATCGCTATAAATTATGAAATTCCCTTGATCGTCTGGAAGTGACAAAACAGGTGCTGTGATTAATCTCCGCTTCAACTCCTGAAAACTTTCTTCGCACTTGTCATTCCATATAAACTTTTCATTCTTTCGTGTAAGCTTTGTCAATGGTGTTGCAATTCTTGAGAAATTCTGAACGAATTGTCGATAATATCCTGCCAATCCCAAGAAACTTCTTACCTCAGTGGGTGTTCTCGGTCTTTCCCAATTCGTAATTGCCTCGATCTTTGCCGGGTCCACTTTGATCCCTTCAATACTGACTATGTGTCCTAAGAACTGAACATCCTGTAGCCAAAACTCACACTTCGACAATTTAGCATATAACTTCTTTTTCTTTAAAATCTCCAAAGCTGTCCTTAAATGTTCCGCATGATCCTCCTCCGTCTTTGAATAGATCAAAATATCATCTATAAATACTATAACGAACTTGTCCAAATATTCCTTGAAAATTCTGTTCATCAGGTCCATAAACGCTGCTGGGGCGTTGATCAATCCAAAAGACATTACTAGAAATTCATAATGTTCATACCTTGTTCTGAAAGCTGTCTTTGGTATATCTTCTGGTTTGATCTTCAGTTGATGATATCCCGATCTTAAATCGATCTTGGATAAATACTTGGCTCCCTTCAATTGGTCAAACAAATCATCAATTCTGGGTAACGGATACTTGTTCTTGATCGTAAGCTTGTTGAGCTCCCTATAATCGATGCACAGTCTCATGTTTCCATCCTTCTTCTTGACAAATAATACCGGTGCACCCCACAGGGATACGCTGGGTTGGATTACTCCTTTCTCTAATAATTCCTGCAATTGCTTTGCTAGCTCTTTCATCTCAACAGGCGCCATTCTGTACGGGGCCTTGGATACTGATTCTGTTCTAGGTGCTAAGTCGATTGCAAATTCAATTTCTCAATTTGGAGGAAGTCCTGGTAACTCGTCGGGAAATACGTCTGGGAATTCATTCACTACTGGAATATTTTCAAATTTTGCTGGCTCCTGACTTCTGTCGATCACATATGCTACGAAATGCTCACATCCTTGTCGAAGTAACTTCTTGGCTTGAATCATCGTTAAGAACTTCTTTACTTGTTTTTGTCCCTTGAACGTTACTATTCTTTCGTCTGGCATTTTCACCATTACTTTCTTATTTCGACAATCTATCTGAGCATCATGCTTAGATAACCAATCCATCCCTAATATAACGTCAAATTCTCCTAACTTAAACGGTATCAAATCTACACAAAACTTACTACCAGAAATCTCAATCTCACAATTCCCACAAACTTGGTTAACAGTTACACGTTCTTGATTTGCTAATTCCACAGTCATTATTTTATTTAAATACCCAACTGGACAATTTAACTTACTAACAAAATATTGTGAAACAAACGATCGAGTTGCTCACGAATCTAATAACACTTTGGCATATAAAGAATTCACATTAAGCGTACCTGCCACGATATCCGTATCCTGGATCGCATCCTTCACCGACATGTCAAAAACTCTAGCCCTCGGAGTCTCATTCACTGTTGGGGTAGATCCCATAATCCTCAATGCATTACTGACTGGGGCTGGAGTCTTGCAATCCCTGGCCATATGTCCTGGCTTCCTACATTTAAAGCATGTAAATCCAATGGCTGGAACCTTCACTGCTGGATTCCAGATAGGCTGATCCTTATTTGCTGGCTCTCTTGCTGGCTGATTTCGGCACTCCCTCGAGTAGTGCCCTTTCTGGTTGCATTTAAAACATACCACATTCAACTTGTTACAAACTCCTCCATGCTTCTTTCCACATGCTTGACAATCTGGAAAAGTTAATCTCAATTGATTCAGCTGATTCACATTAGCTGGACGATTGCCCTGGCCTCCGTCTCCTGCATTTTGTCTCCTGAAATTAAAATTTCTCCCTGGCTGAAACTTGCCCTTCTTAAAATTTGGAAACTTCCCTATTTGTGACTGACCCTCACTTCCCTCAACTTTCCTTTTCTTGCTTTCCTTATCTTTCTGGAACATCTCACTTTCTGTCTCTGCGATCATAGCCTTCTGTACAACCCCGGCATAGGTATCCAATTCAAAAATAGCTACCTTCCCTCTGATCCATGGCTTCAAGCCTTGCTGGAATCTCTTAGCTTTCTTTCTATCAGTATCAACATACGACGGCACATACCTTGACAATTCTTCAAACTTCCCCTCATAATCTGTTACCAACATGTTCCCTTGCTTTAATTCTAAAAACTTCAGCTCCATTTGATCCTGAACAAACTGAGGAAAATACTTTTCTAAAAACAATTCCTTAAACCTTTCCCAAGTAATAACATTTGTGCTTTCCAATGTCTTCACCATCTCCCACCAATAGGTGGCCTCATTCTTCAGATAGTAACTTGCAAATTCAACCTTCTGCTCCTCTTTCACTTTTACCAAGGCAAATGCCTTCTCTATTTCCTTTAACCACACATTTGCTTCAATTGGCTCTAAGGAACCCTTGAATTCTGGTGGGTTTACTGCCTGAAAAGTTTTGAAAGTTACCTGGGGATTGGTCTGTCTCTGCTGTTGTTGTGCCAGGTGAACTGTTTGTTGGGCCAAGATTTGAAGAATCTGGGCTATTGCTGGGTCCATGGGTCCTGGGTTCACATTCTGGTTTGTATCATCTTGGTTGTTATTGTTGTTGTTGTTGGTTTCTTCATTCTGGGTGTTGGTGCGGGTATTTCTTCTGGGAGGCATTTTCTGTAAAGAATCAATCAATTTATTTAGCTTTTGAATCAAATCTTTGTATAAAAGAAAAGTTTTGTAAAACAGGAATATCTCTTCTTTTTTTTTAAACAGTTGTAACTAAGTAAATTGCATGCTTCTTTACAGAATATAAATAGTTATGGAAAACAGGGTACATGGTATCACAGGGTATATTGGTGCAATAAATAAGGTAAAGTAAAACAGGTGCGATAAAGTAAATGACAATGTTGGAAAGGAAAAGAAAAAGGTACTGATATATAGATCAAAAGTTTTAGGTAATACAAGCGGAAAGACGCTTTGAAAGTAAAAGCAAAAAGGGTACAACAACCTACTCACTAGTCAGCCTCGCTAGTCTATAAATACAACTCAAAAGTCTACTGATACACACTACACACTACTGTACATACTACATAATCATAACAACACTGCTCAGCATCTCCATCTCAGAATCTCTAACTCAGCTCCAAGGAAACTCTGGTCCTGCCAGCCTCTCAAAGTCCTCCATCACCTCAGTAGCCCAGCCCAGCAGTGCATCAGGGCCTCTACCAGGTAGTGCAGCTCCATGTAACCTAGCCTCAAGAACCCTCCGTGTCACATGAATCTCCTCTCGAAGCTCCCTCACACCACGATCAACATCTGTAGTCCTGATGATATGCTGTAACTCTCTAATCTGAGCCAACAAGGAATCACGCTCCAATAGAAGAGCCTCATACCGGTAATAAGGAACTGGGGGCAATGTAGACTGGAATGGGGCACTCGCTGCTGAATGCCCAGTGGAATCTGAATCAGCTGGTGGGGGTCCTCTGACAGGTGGCCTCATGCCTGGAGGTGGAATAGCCTGCAATGGTACGGGCTGCAACACCGGTGGAGGTAGAATAGCCAATGCTGGTGGAATAACAGGACGTGGATCCGATGCTGGTGCTCCAACTGAAGGCTTTGAGTGATCAGCTGATACGGGAATAAAAGAGTCGGCCATCTCTACTATCTGAAATCATATCGTAATATAAGAATCTCGTACCACGACGCAAATTATACTAATATCGGTTATACCATAACACTCAACCTCTCGACGTTCTATCATCCTATACCTTACTTCTAATCCCATCCCTCTACCCATTCCCGTCAACCTAGGCTTGTGTCAGTGACTTATAACCTGTAGCTCTGATATCAAACCTGTGGCGCCCTCCAAACCCGGGTCAGAAGTTTGGGGTCCACACACACCTTATTTATAACCTGCTTATAACAATAATAAAGATAATAATAATATATGCAGTGACCCTACTTACCAACCACCATGGACCGTAACAGGTTAAAGTATGCACACAAGCCAAACACATTAATATATTACAAATCGTTCAAATCCCAACTATTTCAAACTCAAACTAAGTATTAAACATTATTACAAACTTTTACAAACTTAAATTATCCCAAAAGAAGCCTACTAGCTCAGCTTTCTCAACCTGAACCCCTAGCTCTCGCGCTGGACTGGGGATCCTTGCTACCAACTGGTTCCTTTTTAACTGGAAAGAATATAAACAACATCGCACAAATGAGCTAACTAGCTCAGCAAGTCACAATGACCAAACTGAGAATAATGATCATCAGGTGAATATGATTATGATATCAAGTGAACAATGGATTATGATTTAGAATTAGATATTATACTTTTAATTTAAAACCAAGGTTAGGCTGCTGATCAGTCACGCACTAACCCCGAGCAAGGCACACAGCATTGCTCTAACTACTGGATCCAAGGCACACATTGGCCTAACTTGACCATTATATGGTCTGACCACGAATCTGGTCCACAATTTTATAAAAACAATCCAATTCTAACATAATAACAGAATATGCAATAATAAACAATAACCGAAATCATTAACAACAATAAATGTTTAACAATGAAAGGGTTTCAATCCTTGTAAGGATCAATAAGGCAATTTAAAAGCTTGGATGCTGGGTAATGAAAGAATTGGATAACAAAGGAATCAATATTTCAGGGTTTCAAAGATTTGGGCTTTCAAAGCATAGGATACAATGATTGAATGTACAAGTAATTCAGTTCAGTGTTTGGGATTTTGTTTACATGTATTTGTGGAGTAATATCGTATACTTGAGATTTGTGTTTAGGTATACAACAATCAATGGTCTAGAAAGAATAAGGTTTATGGCTCAAGAACAATAACTGGAATCAGAGTTTAGGTTTCAGTGCTTCAAAGCACTTGCAATATCAATCTGACTATCAAATACTACAATATCTCGAGAAAGTTCAGAACACTTGCCTGATATTAGCTTACTACACTGCACTCGTTTCCAATCACAAACGTCTTACTCCTCAACTATTTGTTTCCCTTTCCTATGTCTTGCCTCTTCTGCTCACATATCATAAGCATCTATCAATAATTTACTCATGGAATTCTATTCAACACATACTTCTATCAACCCTTCATTTTAGCCCAATCTGATTAACGGATTGAAAGTTATGCAATAATCAAGTAAACACCGAATATATAAACCGATAGTCAATTAACAAGTCACATATAGCACATAATACATCACGTAATCAATGATATATTATTTATAAAGAAGTTTCGGGTCATAAATAGGCTTTCTGGTATTTAAAATGATTTTTAAAATATTTTTCGGAATTAAAACGGGTCGTTGAATCAATTTCGGGTTAATAAACAGGGTTCAGTTGGCCAATTCTGGCTCCGAAATAATTTTAGAATAATTATCGAGCCTTGGAAATAATTAAGAATAATATTTTAAAGCTCGAAACTATTTTTCAGAATTTTTAAATCATATTTAAATAATTAAATATAATTAAATAATTAATTAAAATCAATTAATAATTAATTAAATTAATTAATCAATTAATTTTCGAATTAATTGACCAATTAATCAATTAGAAATTAACTAAAATTAATTAACTAATTAATTTAGATTTATTTGTGAAATAAAAATAATTTTCAGAATTAAAATAATAATTTTTAGAATTTTCAGAAATTAAAAACGAATTTTTATAAAAAAATAAATAGGAAATATTATTTTTAAACATTTTTAAAACAGAAATCCAATTTTTGCAAAGTCTGGAAACTACAGGGACCAAACTGCATCATTTTTAAAACTATAGGTACTAAACTGTAATTTTCCAGGGGGTCGCCGGAAAACAGTCGGGGATGGCCGGAGAACACGTTCCAGGGATGCTCAGGCCACCATCACCTCCAGATCACATCTACACAACACCAGGAACACAACCATGCAATCAATTCATCGTAACAATCCCTGAGTTGGCCGCAATTTGGCCGTGAAATTTTCCAGTTTCCGGCGAACATCGGAAAACTTCAAAACACAACTCCCTTCTCTATAGACCTCGTTGGTTCATGAAACTTATACGACTAGATTGCAAATTTCACAGAGAACACAACCCACTATAACACAACATCAATCTATCACAGAATAAGAAACCCCCAAATTTCAATTAAGAACATTCATACGGGTTATAAACCCTAATTTTAAAATTCGAAAATCAAACTCAAATTTGAACATGTTATTGAACTCCAAATCAGACGTATGACATATGAAAATCATCAGGAAAACAAGCTCTACAACATGCAATCATCAAATCATACAAACAATCATCCGAACAAAAATTCATATTTTTAATAAAATAAATTCGAAAATAAATACATTTTTAGAAAAATAACCTTGATTTCTGCAGGTGTATGGATTACAGAATCTGGTAGAGCTCTTCAAGACCTTCAGATTGGTTACTCGAGCTTTCCAAACCGAATTCAATAACACCTCCAAATGCTTGTTTGATTCTTAGAACAGTTTTAGGAAATTAGGGTTTTTCTCTGAAAATTATATAATTATCTGTCTGCAAATGATTTTGATACGAAATAAAATACGGTAAAAGGCTATTTATAATTACGGAAAATTAGTATCCCGTTGGATCATTCCGGATATAAAACGGTACGTTTATTTGTAAAAACTGATCCAAACGGTATCGGTTTTCGGGATAATTATCCAAATCAGTACAATTTGTACTGCGGTCTTGGTCTCAGCGCCTGGTTACACGTATTACGAAGTGATAATTGTGATAGTTTAATAAAAAGCTCCCGTTTATCGAAAATACGGGTTTTATTGATTTACCGAAACGAATATTGTATCGAAAATGTTGCGCCGGGACCCACGCAGGACAAACCGTACGCCGGATCGAAAAAGTCGAAACATGGAATATGCTCGGAATATTGCAATTAGGTTAGGAAGGAGTTCTCGAAAGAGTTTCGGGTTCCAAAAACGTAACAACGGTTGACGTCGGTTGGTTCCCGTTTTTATAAAATAGATTTTAATTACCCGGAAAAAGATTTTAGAAATTTCATATGATTCTTATAAATCCATAAACCAACATAAAAATAATTAGGAAGATATGACAATTATCTATATTTTATTTTGGACATATAAAAATTAAAATACTCCATTAATATTATTTTTGAATATTAAAGTACAGATAACACTTAACAATTAGCTCACAGAATAGATACTGAACACACATAATAATTATATAATAGCAAAATAATTACACGATATATCCCGGGTATTACAGAAAATTTAGTTGGAGATCATTCAAAAGACATTGATTATAAGGAACTATTACTATCAGGAAAGGCCAATGAGGTGGCCGACACTCTAAGTGTAAGAGAGCAATCATAGGCGCTCGTGCCAGAGGAATACAGTAATGAGGGTTAAAGCCGTGAAGGTTGTATTATGGTGTGGAAGATTGACATTCCTTCTGATGATTGTGCGATACTCAATCGTGATAGTAGTTTGGTAAAGATTAATTTATGTAATCGCTGTGAGCGGGCTATCTATCTTATAAGGTCATATCTTGAGATAAGCCAGGACCATATTTCAAAAGAACTAAACGAACCTTTGAGTTAAGTCTTATATCGAAGGCATATGATTAAGAATGGTATTAACCTGTTATCGTTGCATTGATTGAAACTCTTCTACAATTTTATCTGTTTCATGTCATGTATGTACATCAGAATCTAGAGTGTTCTTCATGAATCATGAATGGTAATTATGTTACCTCCTCAGAAGAATCCGATACGGCAGGTATGGACTCCGTATGGTTAGCTATTAAGACTTTATGGAAAACGAACGACTACAGTAGGTCAACGGTGGACCATAGTAATGCAGGAATGATTCAACGAGTAATGAGCCGATTACTTACAACCGTGAGAGTTGTATTGGAATGTATGTTGAGATTGAGTACCACTAATCGGGTCGTGGTGGTGTATAAGTCATCATTGATAGACTAATTAAGTAGATTATCTACCTATTGAATACTTATTCCTTCTTATCAATAGAGAGTCGTATTACTATACGAGGAAGGTTACGGTGTAGCAATGGATTCTAGTAATGATGATGTTTAGAATGAAATCCCAGATTCGATTTTCGATGTCGAGGGAGTTTCAAAGGTGATTGTTTATAAGCTCGAGCAAGAGCATGGGTCCATAGAATGATGGATGGAATAGCAAAAAAAAAATATTTAGGCATGTGAAATACGATGCTATAATACTTGATGCTGATATATATACGTATATGTTTTGTTCTCCTATGACAAACCTCTATAGTTCAGAGGTAGATTTCAAGCCAAATATTTTGTGGCAGTATATGTTATATATATACAATTCTCTTTATTTCGTTCTTTTCTCTCCTTTTCATTTCATGTAAGCTGAGAAGAACAACCCTTCCAGAAGGGGCGGTATTGCCGAATGACTATCTATCTGTGTGATAGAAGCCTAGTAGGATACCACATGTTGTTTAATTGCTTGTCAAGTACTAAAGGCTGGCCACCTTCTGTACTAACTATGCAATAGGACAAGTGTTCACGATCATAGAGATCTCTCAATAAATTCTTTACTTCTATATGAAGGACCAAGCTTTCGAAGATGGAGGCAGCTAGAGATGAAATGGTACCAAGTATGGTGGTATTCGGAATGGAAACGCATTCGTGATACTAAGGTTGACGCATTTATTAAAAGGTTATAAAACTCTAGCGAGTAAAGGTATATCTAGAATAGTATTCTGTACGGAAGATAGTAACAATTATGAACGGGAAAAAAAAGTGGGTATTGAGAAGCAAAAGCTATAATGCTAGAAGCTATGATGAGAGTCTGTGAAATAGACTTGAAAGAATTTGAAATGATCACTTAACGCGGATTGAATTTTCTTACAATAATAGATCATATGTCATTATCGAGATGTCACCTTATGAGATCCTTGAGTGAACACAATGTCGATCTCCCTTATGTTAGGATGAAATTGTAGAGCGCAAGATGCTCGGACCCGCAGTAGTCCAAAGGACCAAGGATATAATAGATCTAATCAGAGGACGGCTGGTAGTAGCCCAAGATGGACATAAGAAGTATGTTGATTTGACACGAAAGGACAAAGAATAGGAAGTAAGGGACCTAGTGTTGTTATAGGTATTCCCTTGGAAAGGATGGATGAGGTTCGGAAAGAAAGGAAAGCTAAGCCCACGAATTTTTGGACCCTTGGATATATTAAGACATATTGGGAAGTTAGCAAATGAGCTAGCCCTACCCCCGAACCTGTAGCAAGTTCATAACGTGTTCCACGTATCAATGTTAAGGAAGTGTAATCCGGATGCCTGACATATAGGGGCGTATGAGCGCATAGACATGCAACCAGACGTAACCTGTATGGAGCAACTAGGAAGGGTTATAGATCGAAAAGGAACAAGTGCTTAGGAGAAGGGTTATCAAACTAGTCAGAGTTTGATGGTAGAACCACAATGTGGGAAAATTTACTTGAGAGTTAGAAAGTGCAATGCTAAGAGAGTATTTCTATTCATTTTTTTCCTATCTGATTCCGGGACGGAATCCTTTTAAGGAGGGGAGACTGTAATAACCCCAAAAAAAAAATTGAACTTTTTGTAACCCTTATGAATAGTGATTTTGCTGATTATGTTGAATAAGAAAACTTTTCATGTCACACTATGTAGGGGTTCTTTTATTGATATTCTGAGATCTTATTAGTACTCTATATGGTATATAAGTGTATGTAAAGATCGTCAGAATCCAAATTCGAACACTTTGATTTTTCCCGAAAATTCACCAGATACAGAAAGAATTGAGTATAAGATAACATGATTAAAAGGATTTTAATTCAAGGATTATAAGAGAGGATCATAAAAGGAATATAAAATATTGAGAAAGGTTTAAGGGAACCTAAGTAATGAGATCCCGGGTATGATCCCTCAAATGATAAATGAGAACGAAAGTTAAGCGAACCGTATAACAGATAAGCGGTCATTAGCCAAGTAATTAGGGGTTAATCAAAGAGGTTAGTGGGTGATGATGTCATCATACCAATAAGAAGAAAACAAGTGTAAGAAGATGACATAAGAAAGATGACATAGGCATGGTGAATAATAGAAAGGTTAGTTGGTTGATTGTGAGCCATGTAATTTTTACCATGGTAAATTTAATTAGCAAACAAGAGAAGCAACCAAGCCAAAAGAAATCATAACACAAAAATTGAGAAGTTGACTTTGTTTTTCCACAAGAAGCTCTCGGCCAAAACCAGAGCAGCAACTTCAAACTACCATATCTCCTTCAATACTCACTCAAATAGTACGTTCTATAGCTCTTTGGAAAGGTATTGAGATGGCCTACAACTCTTGTTCACAAGTCTTGTCCAAATAAGCATGGTAAGACCCTCCTTTTTACAGTTATTTCAATATGACTTTTAGAAACTTCAAAACCTAACTTTGTGTTCTTGATTTCTTTGGAAAGATCAAGCTTGTAGGAGGCTCCCTAAGACTTCCTAGCTACTCTAATCACTCCAAGGAAGGTATAACACCTCCAAACCCTAACTTTACTTTGAGTATTATGATGGTTTTGATGGTTATAATAAATGAGAAGCATGATGCTTGTGTGTTTAGAGTTTGGATTGGATTTGTAGTGATTTGGATGTTGAAATCTTGTTTATAGTTAATGAAACTTAAGTATAGCTAGTAGTTCATGTGTGAGGTTGTATAAATTGGAAAATCTTGAGGTTTGGGGACTGATGTAGTAAGGTTTGGATGAAGGTTGGTTGTATTTTTGGTTGTGAGTTGAATGGTGGTTGTTTGGAGTGGTTTAAAACTTGGTAATCGCTTAAACATAGCCGTCGTAATGCCCAATTTCATACAACTGATTGTTCTTAGTGTTTGGGACAGAGAGCTAACTATTGAATCTGTGACTTTTCCATGTTTAGTTAGATTATGTCGTAAGCTTCGTTTTGATATGTGGTTCGCTTGAATCCGATGTACGGTTCAGGAGAAACGACCGTTTTAAGTAACGGTATTTCGCGAATGAACCATTACCCCTCGCCTTACTTTGAAACCTTGGTTAAGGCCCTTAAATTGGAGTATGAAACAATTATGTAAAGTGGATTAGGCAGTTGGTAGAGTACTCGCGAAAGAATCACCTTAAAATTCGTAACGGTTAATTTATTAAAAATGGTGGATCTGAGTGTACTCGAGCGACTTATGTAAATCGCTAGGCGCAAAAGTGAACGTTAGGGTCTAAGTGGTTAAAAACTAGTTTCTTAAGCGACCGTGGTCTAATTCCAGATTATGTTATTGTTCATAGGTTACCAGACCCAGTCTAAGCTTAAGTCTATTCCGGGAACACTCGGGCAAGTTTTCTACCCGTTATACTGTTGTGGTGATGTATATATGTATATGTATTATCTTGTGATAGATGCATGATTGTTATTAGCAAATCTTGCGATATATTGGAGCATGCTGATATGGTTTATATGCATGCCTGTTTCATAATATTAATATCTAACTATTGATTCAAATGCTTATAAGTTGCATAATACCTATGCTAGAGATAAGCAGTAATTGCGTATACCCTTAGTGTAGGGGACCCAAAGGTGAACATTTTCTAAACCGGGAGTCGATGTTCCCGAGTATATTATATATATATATATATATATATATATATATATAGATAGATATAGATATAGTTTTCAAAAATATTAATCGAATAAGGTTTATTCGATAACTTTATTTTAATTAATGAATATTAGTTTGAATATTCATTCGAGGACTTATGACTCCATTTGTTTTATTTAATGAATATTATTTTGAATATTCATTCGAGGAATTATGACTCTGCTTATTTTATTAAATAATATTCTTTATTTTATTAAAGAATAATGTTTCCATAATCAAACTTATATTCGATTATTCAAATAAAGATCGTACTTTCGTATAAGTATATCTTTGATTATTTATTATTCATTTCAAGTATGAGTTTTAAAACTTCTACTTCAATTATTTTTATAAAGATTATCCTTATGGGAATATTATTTAAATAATAATATTCAGATATTTTCTAATATATCGGGACTGATTTATTTCATTAAATCAGCATTACTCCAAATATTCTTAAAAATGTTTTTGAGTCTTCAAAATGATTTTTAAAGGTTAGAGTGGATCCCAAAACTCATTTTCAAGTTTAAGATCTTCCTTTTTGAAGGGGACTTGAATACTCGCTCAAAAAATCTAAAGGATCCGGATCTGTGGTGTATTTTATATTCGCAACGAGGTTGCTGTTTTGATAAATGAATTGATTACTTACCCAACGTTCGGGAAGTAAGTCCATCTATTTGAGTCGGCATAAGCAACATGGGCTCAGTGGGCATCCATGAAAGTGTAAGTGGCTCAGTGGGAGTCCATCAAATGCGTAAGTGGCTGAGTGGCAGTCTAGCATAAGGTCCTATTGCGGCCAGGGTGATGACCAGTGGGGAATTCGTCCATCTACTAGTAGAAAAGGTTACTTATTGGTATCTTTGCCTGATCAGCAAGATATCAGGTTTATGCCAAAGTTTTCTCCTTTCCAAATTCATTGGATATTACAACTCTGTTTATAATTTTCATAACAGAGGTTTTCAAGGAGTGTATGAAATATATATATATATAGGTGTATATATATATATATCGGGACTTAATGAAGTATCTCGTAACTTCATTTCTTTCAAATGATATTTCAAAGATTGAATCTATTCAAGTCTTATCTTGTAGTCTCATCAGTGTGATGAACTTTTGAAACTAATTATAACTTGAACGGTGGTAGTTCAAGCAGTATTCGGAAAAGATATAAGTATATTGGAGTATCTTGTAACTTCATCTTTTCAACTTATATCTAGTTAATGATTATCTTATGAATAACAAAGGTTTTCAGAAAAATGTTGAGACAAGGTTAGATATATGAGATCACCTTGCAACGATATTTTTATACAATTATATACTGGAACTATGTGTATATTATACATGTCAGAGGATTTCAAGGATTGTGAAAAGTATATAGGTATATATATACTGAATATTTTGCGACTTGGTCGCGTTAAGATATCAACATGGTTCATTTCTTCTTGACCAAGACTTTCATCAGTACTATGAGAATGCTCATATATTGTAAATTATTATACATATTATTTCGGTGGGCTTGTTGCTCACCCTTGCTTTCTTCTTTCATCACACAACAACAAATAGACAAGATGAACAAGACCAAGCTCCCAATTCGTGAGCGGTTAGGAAACGTTCCGCAGTTTCCTGTAGGCGTTGATGCCTTTGTAGCTGAGGTAGGAGCTACCAATAGGCTAGGCTTTCAACTTTTGTTGTGCCAGACTTATGTATAATTATGAATTGTAATAATGGCAAGGAATATGTAAATTTATTCAGAAACCTTTTGAGGCGTAATGGCTTATAATTATGGAATAAAACGACTTGTGTTATTTTTGGTACTCATCTCTGAGACTATAACTTGTGGTGTGTGTGTATATTGTGGGATCACAGTACGCAGTAGTTGGTTGTTATTAAAATTAAGTGTTATTAAGGGAAATGGATCTCGTGACAACCTGGATCCCTGACCCCGGATTTGGGGGTGTTACAATAAGCACCTACATACTAGCTATAGTGTCACCACACAAATGTCTATGAGAACAGACATCCTTCATAATGAAGCAAGCATAGTATGTACCGATCTTTGCGGATTATTAATTATCAGTTAGTAATCCTACGACCAGGAACTATTTAAGTTTAGAGTTATCATCTTTTAGGTCTCATTATTATGATCTCATCACAATCCATAAAAAGCTTTACTCTAAACTGTAGTGTATCTTATTTAAACATTTAAATAGATAGAGCCCGCAATAAAAACAAAACAAGTCTTTTATTAATATCAATGAAATCAAAACAGATTACATAAAAGTTATTCCTAAATCCTCATACATGATTGGACTTAGGACATATCTCTTTCATTTCATGTAGTTTGCATTCATGCATGTTTTTATTTTATTTTTGAGTCTTGACGCTTGAGGACAAGCATCGATTTAAGTTTGGGGGTATGATAAGTGGCATTTTATACCACTTAGAACTCTTTATAATGGCTTGAATTGATGTCTTGAAATCAGGTATTTTGTGTATTTGATGTGTTTTTCTAGTGTTTTTGCATTTCAGGGTATAACTTGCGTACGTAGGAAGAATTCATCATAAATAAGCCTAGGGAAGTGCTTGGCATTGGTTGTGGAAAGTTGGGGGCAGAACGCAGCAAAATCAGGAGCAGAATTCAGATTTTTCCAGAAGGTGTTGGGGCGCCTGGGGCGGCCGCCCGGGAGCTGGGGCGCCCGCTCAGGAATCTGGGGCGGCCGCCCGGGGATGATAATTTTAATATTGATTTTTACAATCCTTATTCTGATGGACTTCTGAGACGGCTGGTTCTTGTGGGCTTCTATATAAGTAGTTTTCATAGACATTTCAAAAGTGTGTGGTATTAAGAAAGGAGCAAGGAGAGAAGGAAGAAGACCGTTTTAGCACATCGCAACGAAGAAGAGGAAGCATACATTTTCTTGTGATTCTTTTATTCGTTGTATCAGTGGATGCTAGTTTTCTTTTCTTTGAACCTTATTACTCTTGTGACGTACTCTGGTTTTAATAAGTATTTTTATTAGTTTATATTGTGTGTTATTATCATGTTTTCATATGAACCCATGGTGATGATGAGTTCTATCATGGGCTAATCATGATCATGGGGTCATAGCGGATTTATTATGGATTTCTTTAGTTAGTTGTTTAATACCTTAAGTGTGTGATGATTGTATGATATCTAGCATATGTTGTGCTTATTCGTCTTATATGTGTCGCGAACATATAAGATAGTCTGTTAATCTCTTGTGAAGCGATGGTGGATCTTGAGGTTTAGAACTTGCCATGCTAGCATAGGTTCATGTATGTGTATGCATGACTAGTGGGTAACTCTAACTGTTTTACTTGCCCTGTGTAATCATAAAGAATAACTTGTGCTTAAATCGTTATGTTGTCAAATTCTGTAGACATATAGGGTCTCAACATAATTGATGCATATTCAACTTCTATCTTAATTGTGGATGTTTGGTATAATGGTATTAGTACAATGAAAGTTGGCTTTTATCAGTTTCGTATTATTCGATTAATATCATCACCGTTACATGCTAAGGGTAATAACAATAACTATTGAAGGAAGTAGTAATGAAGTTATGATCTCATGTGTGTTTAATATTGTTAATTCAAGTATCAATTAAGTGTTTTAATTCTCGTAGTTAATTGTAGTTAATAATTAGTTAATCAAACTTAATTGTTATTGTCTTGACATTGAGAAATAATTATACATTGGTGAGTAAGCGATAATTGAACATAATCAGTCTGAGTCTCTGTGGGAACGAACTAGAAATTATTCTATATTACTTGCGAACGCGTATACTTGCGTGAATTACTAGCGCGTGTTTTGTGCCTAACAAGAACTTGACTATTATCATATTTTAACAGTCATCAGAACATGGCTTATGTTCTCAAAAAGGGAATGTTTGTTACTGTGATTCTTCATACAAATATTGACTTGTTTCTTCAGAGTTTAATCATCAGAACTTCCATCAGAACTTGTCCTCAGAATTTATGCAAATGACACTTAACTGTTTGTCAAAAATAACTTAATCACCACAGTAATTTTCATTATTCATATGGAGTGAGAGTGTGTGCATTAGCAGAATATCAGATAAAGATTAAAGTCTAATAAACTTCAGTATATCTTATAAATAAGGCATAACTAAGAAAAGTGCTTAAAATCTGTCATTAATAATGAAGTCTACTATAGAATAAATTTATGTAAGAGTCCACCTCAACTGTTTGTGCTCATTTTATGCATCTTTTGAAATTCCTTTTTACAGTGGCTTCTCAGTGTAAGTGAGTCACAACTGCTATCAGAATTTATGCTATTATCAGAGTATTTCTCCAGTAATCAGAGAATATGAAAAGTCACAAAGAAAAATTTATTTGTTTTTCTAATGCATATTACTTACTACCTGCAATGCATTTGGGTCTTCCCTTCCACATTTTTACTCTAGATCTCAAAGGAGTACATGACTTCAATTTTCTTTTCTTTTCTTCAGATAAGTGAGGCTTATCAAGCATGTGGTTCATCCTTAAGATTTACTGACATCAGAATTTGACAGATAATAAGCAAGAATCTAGTTTATGACTTAGTAATAAGATACACAAAGTAAATTTGACTAAGCTCAAAATCATAATTTGCTTATGTTAATGAATTTCCACATAAACAACTAATTCAAACATGGGATTTCTAGTATGTTAAAGACTACTAGGTCAGCATCTAGCATTGTAATCCTCATTGGATTGAATAGCCACAGAACATTCAAATCACTATCAGAGTATATAGATCCACATCAGATAACAATCAGCATTTAATGTATTTCAATTTAAGCACAGATTACATGAAGATAAGACAATCTATAAACACTGATCATAAAGTCTGATGCATGAGAACAAAAACTAAGCAGTTTTAGAGAAAGAACCTGAAACCATTCCAAGTTCATTTACCAGCCTTGTAAAAGTAGCTTCACATAGTGGTTTTGTGAAGATATCTACTAGTTGTTGATCTGTTGGAACAAAATGCAATTCCATTATACCTTCCATCACATGTTCCCTTATGAAATGGTACATAATACTGATGTGCTTTGTCATTGAGTGTTGAACTGGATTACCTATCATAGCAATAGCACTTTGATTATCACAGTAAATAGGTATTTTAGAAAATTCTAACCCATAATCCAGTAACTGATTCTTCATCCAAAGAATCTGTGCACAACAGCTTCCTGCAGCAATATATTCTGCTTCTGCAGTTGATGTGGAAATTGATTTCTATTTCTTGCTAAACCAAGAAACCAATCTGCCTCCAAGAAATTAGCAGCTTCCACTAGTGCTTTTCCTGTCTATTTTGCATCCTGCAAAATCTGCATCTGAGTAACCTATTAGCTTAAAATCTGATTCTCTAGGATACCATATTCCTAGATCAGCTGTACCCTTGAGGTACTTGAAAATTCTTTTCACAGCTATTAGATGAGGTTCTCTTGGATCAACCTGAAATCTTGCACAAAGACAGGTAGCATTCATGATATCAGGTCTACTTACAATTAAATAGAGTAAAGAGCCAATCATACCTCTGTAGTTAGTAATATCTACTGATGAACCAGTATCTTTATCTAACTTGGTTGCAGTGGCCATGGGAGTGGATGTAGTTGAACAGTCTTGCATTCCAAATTTCTTTAGTAAATTTCTGGTGTACTTGGATTGATTGATAAAAGTACCTTCTTCATTTTTCTTGACTTGAAGTCCCAGAAAATAGCTAAGTTCTCCCATCATACTCATTTAATATCTTGACTACATTAGCTTTGCAAACCTTTTACATAGTTTGGCATTTGTAGAACCAAATATGATATCATCAACATATATCTGTACCAAAAGTAAGTCCTTTCCATGGTTGAGGTAGAACAGTGTTTTATTAATTGTACCTCTGTGAAATCCACTTTCCAGAAGGAATTGAGCTAAAGTCTCATACCATGCTCTTTGAGCTTGCTTAAGGCCATAAAGTGCTTTATCAAGCCTGTAGACATGATTTGAAAATTTTGAATCTACAAAGCCTGGAGGTTGTTCAACATATACCTCTTCTTATAATTCTCTATTGAGAAAAGCACTTTTCATATCCATTTGAAAGACTTTAAACTTTTTGTGAGCAGCATAAGCCAAAAAGATTCTTATGGCTTCCAATCTAGCAACTGGTGCAAATGTTTCATCATAATCAATACCCTCCTGTTGAGAGTAGCCTTTAGCAACCAGCCTTGCTTTGTTTCTAATTATTCCATCACTGTCAGTTTTGTTTCTGAACACCCATTTTGTGCCAATAATTGATCTGTTCTTTGGTCTTGGCACTAGGGTCCAGACTTTATTTCTTCCAAATTCATTTAACTCTTCCTGCATTGCTTGCACCCAATCAGCATCTTGAAGAGCTTCTTCCACTTTCTTTGGTTCAGTCTGAGATAGAAAAGAATGATAGAGACATTCATTTGATGTTGTAGTTCTAGTTCTGACACCTACTTCAGGATCTCCAATTATTAAGTCAGGTGTATGTGATTTAGTCCACTTCCTTGCAGATGGAAGTTGTTCTCTAGAACTGGATCCTCCCCCATGATCCATGCCGTCTCTATCAGCATTTTCTGATACTCTCCCTGTAGTTATGCTCTCTGAGACTTCAGAATTTAAGTTGGATCCTTCAGGATTTGAAGAATCAGAGTTTCCAGAATTATCAGAACTTGGCTCATCAGAACTTGATGAATCAGAACTTGAGGAGCCAGTGACAGGTTCTGATGCTTCTTGAGAGTCTTGAGTTATGGTAGGATCTTCAGCTTGCTCCCCCTGGACAGGTGCATTTTCCCTTTCAGTAGTTACCACGGTTTCAATGACATAAGAACTTAACCCGTCAGAACTTATAGGATCAGAGTTTGATCGGAATTTACAAAATCGGAATTTAAATTTTCATTCTCAAATCTCAGCTAATCATGATCATTGAAATCTTCAAGTCCAGTAATCTTCTTATCATCAAAAGATACATTGATAGATTCCATGACAACCCTTGTTCTTAAATTGTAGACGCTGAAGGCTTTTGTGGAAAGTGGATATCCAACAAAAATTCCTTCATCAGCTTTTAGATCAAATTTTGACAGTTGTTCTGGATGAGTCTTAAGAACAAAACATTTGCAACCAAATACATGAAAGTATTTCAGATTTGGCTTCTTTTTCTTCACCATCTCATATGGTGTTTTCCATGGTTGTTTATGAGTGTGGCATTCTGTGTAAAACAAGCAGTCTACACAACTTCAGCCCAAAAGTAGGTTGGTAGCTTTGCTTCATCAAGCATAGTTCATGCAGCTTCAATGAGAGTCGTGTTCTTTCTTTCTATAACTCCATTTTGCTATGGAGTTCCAGGTACATAAAATTCCTATTTGATTCAATGCTCTTTGCAGAACTCTTCCATGATTGAATTCTTGAACTCAATGCCATTATCGCTTCTAATTATTTTAACAGAATCTTTGACCAATTTATCCAGCTGTTTAACATGATCAGTTAGAGTAGATGCAGCTTCATTATTCTTGTGCAAAAAATACACCCAAGTGTATCTTGTGAACTCATCCACTATAACCATAGCATATTTCTTCTTTGCAATAGACATGACATTGACTGGACCAAATAGATCAACAAGCAGTAGGTGATAAGGCTCAAGAATTGAAGATTCAGTTTTGCTCTTGAATGAAGATTTTCTTTATTTTTCCTTTTGACATGAATCACAGAGGCCATCAGGAGCAAATACTGATTTTGGCAGTTCTCTCACAAGATCTTTCCTTACAAGCTCATTTATGTTATTAAAATTTAGATGAGAGAGTCTTTTGTGCCAATTCCAGCTTTCTTCAATTGATGCTCTACTCAACAGACAGATTGTAGAACCATCAGAACTTGTTAAGAGTCTGGCTTCATAAATGTTATCATGCATGTAACCTTTCAGAACCACTTTTCCTGTAGAATTGCTTACAACTTCACAGTGTTCTTCAAAGAAATCCACATGATAACCTTTGTCACAGATTTGACTCACACTTAGCAGATTGTGTTTAAGTCCTGAGACAAGAGCTACTATTTCAATGATGACATTCCCAAGATTAATATTGCCATATCCCAGAGTTTTTCCCATGTTTAGGGTTGTAATTCGAGCCGCGCTTTTTTGAGCTCGACTCGAACTCGATTAACTCGGCTCGACTCGACTCAAACTCGTTATCGAGCTCGAGCTCGAACAAGATTTTAGGCTCGATTAAAAACTCGAGCCGAGCCGAGTTTTTCTGAACTCGACTCGAGCTCGACTCGATAAACTCGAACTCGAACTCGACTCGACTCGAACTCGAACTCGAACTCGGTTAATTTTTTTATATTTTATTAATATTTTTTTATATATGTTATTACTTATGTTATTAATATTACTTATGTTTTTCTATATTTTTATTTTTTTCCATTAATATAACTTGATGCTATTTTTATTTGTTATTTACATGATTAATGATATTTTATTTTACTTATATTATTAATATGACTTATGTCTTTCTATATTTGTTATTTACATGATTGATATTTTGAACTGAATTAGATTTGTATTGCAACAATTATTAATATTTTATAGAAAAATAAGAATTTATTAATTTGAAAGAGTAAAACAAAAAAGAATCAAGTTGGAGTTGAAGCCAGTAAAATTGTTATCGAGTTTCGTTTGATTTTATTTTAAAATAAAAAGGACAGTTATGAATTTTACATCAAATAATCTATTCAATATAGGGTTTCTATTTTTTTGTTTAAATCATGAATCTATAGAATATTCCTTTATTTTAAATTCAAATGTTATCATTTATTTCAAAATCTAACGGTCCTTTATAGTAATAATGTATTACTACTATATTGATATTTTATTATAGATTCGATTCATACTTTTGATAGTTGTCTAAATTCTAATTGAGATGTCAACTAATTAGATCTAAATTTACAATTTAGTGATAAGTTAATAGGTATATTATACAACTATGATATAAATTACACCAAAAAAAGTTTTATTATGATGTATTGCTATTAATTAAAATTTTTATTTTTATAATTGTTATTATTAATGATTTAATGTCTATTGCGTACTTTTGTTTTAAAAAAGATAAAAATTACTTTTCTCCCCCGAGTCCCGACAATAATAAAATTATCATTTTACTTTATTTATCATATATATAAGATATACAGTATACAATATAGAAAAATAAGTAAATTTTTAAGAAATATGAAGATAGAGTTAAACAAAATTAATAACATAGATGATTTGAAAAATTATACTAACAAATGTGTTGTTATTTGTTTTCTAGTTTATACATGTATTTGAATATGTTGTTAGATTTACCTCAGAACACATGTATGTTATTTTAAACATTTATTTATTGTTATTAATAGTGAAACTAATGTTTTTAAATTATAAGTCAAAATTTCAAAAAAGAAATATTTTTACGAAGGTAAAAATAAAACTCGAATAACTCGATAAGAACCCGATAACTCGAAAACATGTTAAAAACTCGATAAACTCGTAGGCTCGATAAACTCGATAAGGACTCGATAACTCGAAAATATGTAAAAAAACTCGTTAAACTCGAAAACTCGTTAAAAACTCGTTAAACTCGAAAATTCGTTAAAAAACTCGTTAAGTTCGAAAACTCGCGAACTGCTCGAACTACGCTCGTGTATTACCCGAGCCGAGCTCGAACACACAATTCAGGCTCGATTATTTTCAGGCTCGACTCGACTCGATAAAAAAAAGCTCGAACTCGACTGTAAAAAACTCGAACTCGGCTCGACTCGGCTCGAATTACAGCCCTACCCATGTTGCCATCTCCATAAGAAACTCCTGGGCCAGCTTTCTCCACAAAGTCTGATAGCAGGGCTTTATTTCCAGTCATATGTCCTGAACATCCACTGTCCAGCACTAGGATATTTTTCTTGTTGCCCTGCAATCACAAAGACCACTATTGGTTAGTTTTAAGGACCCAGACTTGCTTGGATCCTTTGGCATTTTTAAGTTTGTTAGCATTTGCAGCGGATTTAGCTTCAGAGTTTATGCTAACATGCTGTTTATCATAATGTATATCAGACTTTGCATCAGACTTTATACTAGAAGGAATAATACTAACTTTCTTCAAAGAAGGTTTTATTTGATAATAATCATAGTACAAACTATGATATTCCTTACAAGTATAAATGGAATGCCATAAACTACCACAATGAAAATAAGGATTCTGTGGCTTAAACCTAACAGACTGACTCTTAACTCCTGATTTAGGAGGTAAAGAGTTTATATCTTTATTTTTCCTGCAAAAAAAAGCAAGATGGTTAGAGTTTCCACAGTTATAATATTTCTTTCTAGGAGCATTAGGAACAGGCATATAATTATTGCTTTTATTCACACCTTCCTTTCCATTCCTATTTTTCCTAGTTTCCTTTACCTTGTTGACATTCCTAATCTCTTTCAGCTTATGCTTAAGCTGCTTCTTAGTCATTAAGCCTATGTTTACTTCAGCTGGTTTATCCTGTTCTAATTTGTTAGAAGTTGATTTTTCTTTTTCTTCTGTCTTAGATTCTTTCATCTTTTCAGAATCAGACTTTACATTTTTTGCTACAAACTTAACAGGATTTACCTTTGGCTTAGCAGTCTGTTTAACAACAATTGGCTCAACTTGTTCAGTTCCTTTCTCACTTTTATCATCTCCATAACCTAAACCCTCTTTCCAGTTTCCACTACTTAGTAAATTCTGAGTTGTTCTGTCAGAGTTAGTCCAAGTTCTGATAATCTCTCTTTCCTTTTCTAAATCAGTTTTTAGAGATTCATTCAATTTTAGCACTTCATCTCTAACATACAAAGCATCATCTCTTTCTTTCTTAGTTTGATGAAGAAAAGCTAACTCCTTTTCTAAATAGTCATTTCTCTTTTTAAAAGCAAGATTTTCATATGTTAATCTTTCACATGTTAAAGTCTGATCTCTATAACTAATGAACATGGTTTTAAGATATAATCTCAACTCAGTAATATCATCAGTATGAAAAGCATAAGTTGTTTGAGGTACCTTTAATTCAGCAGTTTCATGACTTCTATCAGCATTTGCCATCAAGGCATAGTTCACCTCATGTTCAGAATCTGAAGTGTATGTCCAGCTTTTCTTCTTTGTGACAAGTGACTTGCCTTTGTCACTTTTTCCTTTCTTACAGTCAGGAGATATGTGGCCTCTTTCACCAAAATTGTAGCATTTGACATTTGAGTTGTCTCCTCTGTTAGACTTTCCTTTACCTTCAGACTTTCTGAACCCTTTCTTATCAGAACTTCCACTTTTCCTGGAAAACTTCTTGCCTTTTCTGAATTTCCTGTAGGCAATCTTTGTGATACCCTACACCATAAGAGCACACAATTTCATCATCTCTTCATCATCATCCATTTCAAGTAAACTTACAGTTTCTGAATCATCATCATCAGAATATGATGACTCTGAATCAGACTTTATGATGAGAGCCTTTCCTTTGCCCCTCTTTGAGGCAACAACTTTAGGAGATTCCTCCTCGGCTTTAAGAGCAACTGTCCTTGACTTTCTTCCATGCCTCTTGCTCATTTGATCCATCTCAAGTTCATGAGTCTTGAGCAAACCATAAATTTCATCAAGAGTAGTTTCAGTAAGGTCATAGTTGTCTCTTATGGTAGTAGACTTCAAATCCCAACTTTCTGGAAGAGCTAAAAAGAATTTTAGATTTGAATCTTCAAGATCATATTCCTTGTCCACCAGTGACAGATCATTCAAGAGTTTGGCAAACCTGTCATATAAATCAGTTAATGACTCATCAGCTTTTGAGTCAAAGTGCTCATACTCTTGAGTGAGTATAGTCTTCATGTTCTTCTTGATTGCATCAGTTCCCTGGCATCTTGTCTCCAAAGCATCCCATATCTCTTTTGCAGTCTTGCAATGAATTACCCTGTTTGACATGACATTATCAATGGCACTATACAGCAAATGCCTTATCCTTGCATCCTTGGAAATAGATGAGATGTCTTCAGCTGTATACTCACTTTTCTCCTTTGGTATGGTCTTTGCTGGTTGATCAGCAACTACAACAGAGAGCTTGGTTGGCTTATGTGGTCCTTCATTAATTCTGTCAAGGTCTTTTGGATCTGTAGCTTCCAGAAACATAGCCATCTTCACTTTCCATATGGGATACTCAGAAGGTCTCAGTATGGGAACCCTAATAGTCTTATATCGACTGTGGGTTTGAGTATTTTGAGTTTCTTGAGTTGTGGGCTTGGTTGGAGTTTGTGCTTCTTCAGACATGATTGTTTGGATCTTTACTGTATGTGTGTTAACATAAAAGCTCTGATATCACTTTTTAGGTCACACAACACTGTAGAAGGGGGTTGAATACAGTGTTTATACAATCAAATCGATTTAACACAAGTATGTAACAAAGATCAAGTATATTGAATAAACTCTGTTACAATAAGAATTGTTGTTCTCTCTCAGTGATGAACAAATATCACTAAGAGCTGCTAGGTTACAATGTATAATCTTCTCGATAATGATGACACATATAGTATAAACCCTAAGTCTGTGTTTATATAGTACACAGTTACAAGATATATTCTAATTGATACGGAATACAATTCTGTCTCCTAAAATATATCAATCAGATATCTTCTACAAGTCTTCCAGTCTTCTAACTCTTTCCATGCATATCTTCTTTTATTTTAGTCTCGATCTTCTCCTGTAAATCAGCTTCCTTCCTTATATGAAAGTCTTCCCGCACTTAAGTTCTGATATGACCTTAAGTTCTGATATTAAGCTCTGACTTCCAGTAAGTCCTGATTTCAGTAAGTCCTGATTTTTCCTGTTGTTAAGTTCTGAAAAACTAAACACAAATTATATTAGACATGACATCTCAAATATATCTAACATACATATCACCCAACACTTCCAAAGGAAGCCAAGTCAGGCTCTCATCTTCTCCCACTTTCCATGAATCTTCCATTCAACTTCATCTTCTTCATGAAAAATAAAAAAACGCAAAACCCTAGCTCCCAAGCTTTAAAAATTGAAAACCATAGCTCTTTGGAAATATCTTACATAGATCAAGACTAGCACAAAGTTTCATGATCATCAATTAAGTTTAGCATACTCAAATCCTTGCTCAAAGTTGAGGTGAATAGTAACTCTGAAAAATACTAATTTGTTTTCTTGATTTTCATGGAAGATTAAGGCTCCTAAAGCTAGAACAAGCTCTTAACAAGGAGCTTAGTCAGTATTTAAGTATTTATAAGTTTCAATAAAGGTATAAACACCATCCACCCTTTATATTTCTTTAAGTTTTAAGCATAGTTACAAGACATGTTGTGTGTGACATGATTCTTGAATAATGAAGTTTGGATTGATAAATCTTGATGGTTAATTGTTATGGGTTGATGTTGTTCATGTTTTTATAGAGTATATAAACTGACCTTGCAATAAATATGGTGGAAGTGATGATTGAGTAGTTGTTAATGGATTTAACGTAGTTAAAATATGGAATCATTCATCGTATAGTCGCTGTAATATCCGTTTAAATTTAGGACTATTTTAAACAAGCAATACAAACTGTAATTTTAATATTTTTGAACACCACTGGACATTAATATAAAGTTCTTTTTTTTATAGTTTGTAACCATATAAATATCGTACCGAGACGATTTACGGATTAGGAGAAAAGTTCATTTTAGTGAACGTAGTCAAGAAAACCAAACTACTAGCTAGTGCTGACTTTGAGGGTATAATTGAAGCCCTTAAACATTGTTTAAAATTATAAAACTTGGTCAGTAGCTTATGTATACAGTGAGGAAGCTCTCTTTAAAATTTTAGCTAAAGATATTAAATTTTAAATTTTATAAAAATGTCGGAGCCGAGGTCACGCAAGGAGTGAATACCAAAATTACCTACTGCCTATAAACTGCTACTTAGGGAAATTTGCCCTTCTGCCCAGAAAACTATTTTTGAGTCATTTGTTCTAAATATTGTCTAGATTTTTCATGTGAAAACGGTACATCGATTGAGTTAATTTTTTGTGAGAGATCAATGTTTTAATAAAAGCGTTATGAATAGTAAAACTCCGTAGTTGACCGAACTTTTAAAATATTTTTCACCTATTAACATTCATATGTTCAAAATGAAACTTTTATGATAAATATTAAAAACACTCAAGAAGCTCCTCGAGGTGGTTTCGTATTAAAATATTAATTTTTTTGATTTATTAAAAATGTTAGAATGCGAGTTGCGTAACAGTAATATTCGGTAAAGTCAACTCTAAAAGACCACTTCGATCGTCCATTACGACCAAGGGTAGATACTTATTTTGAGTAGTTCGAATATCAAAAATTGTAAAGTATTACACTTATTAGTAGAATAAGTCGTTAATGGGATTAGTAATACTGATTAAGAATATGATATTTGTTTATTAGAAAATTCAGAACGAGTGGAAGTTGGAACACGTATCTTGGACTCTATGCAAGTTTTCAAACCCTATCTTTTAAGAACTGTTGTGTTGTGATTGCTTTTAAATACTGCAATATATGCATGATGAATGTTTTATGATGTTTTGCAAGTTGTTATATATTAAATCATATGATATGATGACTTTGGTATTATAAAAATACCTGATTTGAAATGAAATATTTAGATTGAGAGTCGGTCGGTGTAAGTTTATAAAAACCTGATAATATTTCGTAGGTGTTTGTATTTGAGAAATGTTAACGCTGGCGAGTAGTGTGGCGTATATATTGTAGACCGAGAGTCGGTTGGTATGTATTTTTTAAAAACCGGAAGTATTCCGGATATGTTTTGGACGAGTAAAGTCCGTACTTATTTTATTCCAAGGGACTCAATGTCCACTTGCAAAATATTAAATACCTAAAATTTATTTAAAACGATTTCCAAAGATCGTATTCCCTCAACTATATTTAATTACTCGAGCAATGAATATTATTTCAACTATTTATTTAAAAAGGATAAGTATTCTCCGATGATTTTTTTTATTTTAAACTCGATTATTTTATATTAATTAAAGATTAATTTAATTACTTAAACATAAATTAGTTGAGTAATATTATTTCAAATATTCTATTAAAATAAATTTAATCGAGGTTTAATTATTTAATTATTAAATATTTATTAAATAATTTAATATGATTTAAAAATCATAAAACCTATTTTAAAATATTTTTTGAGTTTCAGAAAATCATTATAATACTTTAGGATCGTCGAAAAATGTTATCTCGACGTATTTTAAATATTTTGACTATAGTATCAAAAGAAACTCCCTCTTATTTATTAATCTGTTGACAACGATCAACTCACATTATCTTAGTACTTCCTCCGAAAATTCTCAGAAGTATATATATACATATATAAGATGAGATGTGCCTATAAACAAGCAAAACGCTTGGGAAACTTCGATATAGTTCGAGTTCCAAATATATGATAGGATTCTTAAAGGACAAAGGAGGGGTAGAGATCCAATACTTTGTGTACTGTGGAGACTACTAATTGAATTTCCCCATGAGAAGGTACCATGTGTACTGAGGGACATGCGAAGTATGCAAAGTATACCCGGGAGTTGGGGAAGCATATAAAGCCCGAATGCGGCTATGGTGATAATCGTGAGTAAGGAAGTTGTCCTTCTACATGTAGAGAACAATAATAACATTTTGTTATACGACCGATCATTGTATAGTAGGGCTCCGGTGAATGTCCTATTCTTCCAATTAGAATTGAGATGCAATAACGTAACCCAAGCCTATGTGTTGGGTTTATTATAAAGGTATTAGAAGACTAGATAAGTCAATCAAAGACATTGTTTCGAAAAGAGGTGTGTATCACCAGGTAAACTACTTTTGAATAAATATATATCCTTATACGGATTAGTATGATTTCTTTAAAAGTCTTTTCATACTATTAATTATTATGGCTGAGCATTATTGCTCACTCTTGCTTTTTTTTAAATGTCACAACACAACAGATAACCAATATGCCGGTATGGGACTTAGTCGCTTGTAATCGTGGGGAGAAACCCTTGCAGTTTTGTCTCAGGTGGGCCAGAATATTCAAATAGGTATAAGATATTAGTAGTATTTATTGTAACTTCATGTAGAGGTTACAGATAATTGATCAAAATCCTCTATAGTACATTTGAGTTGTAATAAAAGAAGATTATATTTTGTACATTATTTCTAAGGCTATAACTTATGTGTATGTATGTGTGATATTGGGGGTCTGTGATATATAATTATTGGGTTATTGAGTTAATACAGGTTAAATATGATTGAAGAATTGTGTGACGACCCAAATTCCTGACCCTGGATTTGGAGGCCTTACATAATTGAAGCAGTTCTTATGGTTAGGGTGAAGACCTGAAGGATTCAAGTGAAGTTGATTGAAGACGGTAGAAGACTTAACAATAAAATGCAATAATTATAATATAAAGGCCTAAAAGTGGAACTAGTCGTCTGTGAAATAGACCATTGCACTAGGCGTCAGTGATTCGTGAAAGGAAACTAAGTATTATCACTCAATAAAAATTAATTAAGAATTCGTATCGAAGCAGAATGTCATAAGGTTTGTGTTATGGATTAAAAACTAATATATATAATTGTTGTATTTAGTACTAAGGAACGTGAGCTTCAAGGCTCGTTTTGACTGCTCTTGAGTTTCGTGACTCAATCTGCCTTAACAAGATGCCTATGTACCTTGCTGATTGCCAAGGATCAAGTCAAAAAATGTAGTTCTGATTTATGGGGTGAGACCCCTTATATAGATGTGGGAGTCCTTGAATTGGACTTGGTATAGGAGACTTGGTGGTCAAGTCTCAGAATTAGGATAGACTTAGGAGTCCTAGGGAGTAGGAAGCTGATTCCTTATCCCATGAGGTTCCTTGGAGGCCAATTTACAAGGATTTATATCCTCATTAGGACTTATCTTAATAGCTATTTTTCTCCTTTATTCATTAATTATGAAATTAATAAATAATCAGGGTTTTTGGGCCTTCTTTGTTCCATCAGGCCGGATCTGGTCCATCAGGCATGATCAACATGTTAACCTTTATGGTCTGAATATCATACATCTTCTTATTGGGCCTTGCAGCCCAAACTGTAATATTTAATTATGTAATCAGGATTTATTTATCCCTATCAGTTTGTACGAAGACTCGATGATTTGAAGATTGGAAGAGGATAACCTAGAAGACCACAAAATTCAAGGTTAAAAATTGCAAGACAAGAAGCCATGAATAATTCTTAATTGCAAGAACATTTTTAATGTTTCTTGTCGGCTCCCAGACTTAAAATGTTAAGTAAACTCTAGTTAATAGATGTTTATACCTCGACCTCCATCAAGAACTCAAGAGATGAAGATGTTTCATAGTCAGAATGCCACGTCATCATATTTCCTGGCTCATGTCACTTTTACACCTCTTCATGTGGTTCCAGTCGACTTCTGGCAAGATAAGGGACTTAAATTTCTTTAAGTAAAATACCATGTTGACTTGTAGAACCAAGCATGTTGACTTTAGCTTTGTGGGACCCAGGTATCGACTTCTACCTTTAAAAGGCATGGTTTTTCGAAGGTAATAAGCACGAGTCGAAACCAAACATGAATTTGGTCGACTTTTGACTTCTTTCATGGCTCATGTAGACTTATAGTTATGCTAGAGTCGACTTTTAGGATTTAAAAAATGCCAAGGTCGACTTGTGGCCCTAGTCAACTAGTCTAGTTAATAAAAATGTTTATAAGGCAAGTTTTAAGGCATTTATATCGACTTCTATTTCAATGCTCGGTCAACTTCCTATCAACATGGGACCACTTGGCAATTCAAAATGAATAGTTTTCATGCAACCACGTAACCTAACTCCTCGTCCAAGCTACTACCTGCCCTATTAGTCTATATATATAAAAGATGCATAATGGTTTTTGCATATCTCCACCATTGAATAGTACAAAACTCTTGAAAATTTATTTCAGCTCTTAAAAATATTGATATGACAAGTATATGTCATTTTCATTTGTTTTCTCACCTAAAAATCTTATACATCTCATTACACTCATCATTTGTAGTCTTTTTATTGTATTGATTGATTCTTGATAAGAGATACAAGTTAGTAGAGTTATAAGAAGTAGCCATTTGTATTGAAAGTTTATCTTGTAATCGGTTCTTTCTTCTATAACTTTAAATCTTCCATATTTAAGGTGTAAGCAACCCTTTTGTGATTTATTATATTAATACAAGATTTAACCCTCGAACCTTGATTATGTCATTTAGATTTCGTTATTTCAATTAAGATTTATCTTTCGCTGCACGAGATACGAAAAATAATCTAAATTACATTCACCCTGTGTAATTAACCTTTGGACTTAACATTTAATTTTGATAAATTGTATGTAATTATTAAAGAGAATATTACAAAAAGGTACAACTATAAAATTTTAGTTATCAATAGAATTATATTGAAATAACATATATTATAATTTCAATTAAATTTGGAATCTAACTCTTCAAATTCAGAAATTAATTTTTAATTTCAAGTGTAAATTGTTGATCATATTTTTAAAAAATAAAAATTTGAAATGCACATTTTGTAACCAATTTTTTGTACTTTTGAAATTTTAATTTTAAAATGATATAGTTCTAAAAATCTCACTTGTTGAGACCATATATGTATAAAGTTTCTGGCAAGATAAGGGACTTAAATTTTTTTAAGTAAAACACCATGTCGACTGTAGAACCAAACATGTTGACTTTAGCTTTGTGGGACCCAAGTATCGACTTCTACCTTTAAAAGGCATGGATTTTCTAAGGTAATAAGCACGAGTCGAAACCAAACATGAATTTGGTCGACTTCTGACTTCTTTCATGGCTATGTAGACTTATAGTTATGTTATAGTCGACTTTTAGGCTTTAAAAAAAGGCCAAGGTCGACTTGTGGCCCTAGTCGACTAGTACAGGTAATAAAAATGTTTATAAGGCAAGTTTTAAGGCATATATATCAACTTCTATTTCAATGCCCGTTCAACTTCCTATCAACATGGGACCACTTGGCAATTCAAAATGAGTAGTTTTCATGCAACCACGTAACCTAACTCCTCGTCCAAGCTACTACCTGCCTATTATTCTATATATATAAAAGATGCACAATGGTTTTTGCATCTCTCCACCATTGAATAGTACAAAACTCTTTAAAATTTATTTCAACTTTTAAAAATATTGATAAAATATTGATATGACAAGTAGATGTCATTTTCATTTGTTTTCTCACCTACAAATCTTACAAATCTCACTACACTCATCATGTGTAGTCTTTTTATTGTATTGATTGATTCTTGATAAGAGATACAAGTTAGTAGAGTTATAATAAGTAGCCATTGTATTTAAAGTTTATCTTGTAATTGGTTCTTTATTCTGTAACTTTAAATCTTCCATATTCAAGGTGTAAGCAACCCTTTTGTGATTTATTATATTAATACAAGATTTAACCCTCGAACCTTGATTATGTCATTTGGATTTCGTTTTTCGATTAATATTTATCTTTCGCTGCACAAGATACGAAAAATAATCTAAATTACATTCACCCCGTGTAATTAACCTTTGGACTTAACATTTAATTTTGATAAATTGTATGTAATTATTAAAGAGAATATTATAAAAAGGTACAACTACAAAATTTTGGTTATCAATAGAATTATATTAAAATAACAGATATTATAATTTCAATTAAATTTGGAATCAAACTCTTCAAATTCGGAAATTAATTTTTAGTTTCAAGTGTAAATTGTTGATCATATTTTTAAAAAAATAAAATATTGAAATGCACATTTTGTAACCATTTTTTTATACTTTTGAAATTTTAATTTTAAAATAATATAGTTCTAGAAATCTCACTTGTTGAGACCATGTATGTATAAAGTTTACTTAAATGCTAATTAAATGAGAAAAAAATAGTGAAGAGTAGAGAATAAACTAATAATGTGTTCGTTCGAGAATTCTTAAAATAAGAAATTTATAACTTAAATTGAATAAATGACTTATAAGTGATAAGTTAATAAATGTTTATAAGTTATACAAGTGCTTGAATAAATTTATTTATAAGTCATAATCTTTTTACTTAAATGAACTAAAATAAAATAATTTTTAAATATATATATTTTACTCTATATTTGAAGTTAGATTAATATTTAAAAAATATATTTTAAAATTAAAAAATAAAAAAAAAATCAAAAATAAGTTGAGAAAAATTACGTCATTACTAACATTCAAATTATTAATTTATAAGTTGTAAATTCAACTTATAAACTGAGTCGACAAATATTCGTCGATAAGTTGTTACGGGTCATTTTCTAGATTTTTTTTGTACACCATACAATTATATCAGTAAAATTCTTGATCGTTTTTTATTGATAAATATTGTATAACGTCTAAAAAATATCAAATACAAGTTGAATATCTATCAATGTGCATAATTTTCATTTAAAACATAAATAATGTTCATAATGTTTTTAATATATCTCATTAATCATAATACATATTTTCTTGTTTGTGTCGTGTAGTTTCTATTTACTAAATTAATACAAACATGGTCGTGTAAAAGGAAAAGATTGAAGTTAATTCATCAAATATTGTCAATATTTTTATAAAAAGAAATTAAAGATTAACATAAATGGATATTGTAGAGTCAACTAAATTTTTTGAGTTTTAGTCAAATAAATCCAGAGTAATGAGATATTTTATTACTAAAGACTTTTCTAATTTACAATTAACTTGCTTAATTTAAAAGGATTAGTAATGCATAATTAAAGTGGTCAACACTTGCAATCGTAAAATTCAACAAAGTAGAATTTACATTACAATTAATATAAGTTTATTTTTTAAGAAAAAATTTATCTTTTTAGTTCAACGTTTATGTTGATTTAATATGATTACTAATGTCTTAATTCATTAATAAAAGTTGATCTCGGGCATCTACATAGCTTTTAATCCTCTCTATTATACAAAATTAATTTTATAAGATGTCAGATAATTGTTAATTCATAAATTAAAATTGACATAATCTATTTAGTTTTTAACACATTGAAAAAAAACTTAAATTTAACTGATCATTATTATTATCAAAACATAAAAGACTTTTGTTATTTTCTTCTAGTATATATATCAATAACTCTGAAATATACCATTAAAATTGAATTTTTTTAATATTGGTAAAAATAAAGTCACATGTGTGTGTATGTATGTAAATTATTATTTATTATATTTTCGAGTAAATTATGTTGGTCTCTTTTATTTATATGCTAGATATCTTGGTCATGTATATATCTAATTATTATTCAGTAAGTTACTTAAATAACATGTATTATTATTCAAAAATTATAATTATCTAATAAATAAATTACAATTATTTATATATCGTAATCGTAGTAGCACTGAAAATCAAACAATATCTATTTTTACTCAACAGAGCATGAGTCATGGATGTGACATAAAAATGATTCATATATCGTAAACACTAACTACTAATATTCAGAAGTTTTTTCCCAAGAATCTGAAGATAAATTTGTACTAATATTATTATTCAAATCATTTTGAAGTTGCTTTCATTTATATTCTAATATTTCTTTTTAGAGTAACTTGATAACATTGTATATTATTTTTCTAAAATTAAATATTTTTAATTTGATGATTTTTTTAAAAAATTAGTTGAACTTGTTAATCATTTCAAAATATCGACTAATATTGATTTTTTTATTTAGATAGCATAACATGGATTAAATCAAATAGTACAATACATTATGTTTTAACCTTTTTCGATAATTCAAAATAGCTGTACAATATTTTCCAACACTAAATATTTTTTTTGTAAATTTATTATTCCTAATTTTAAATATATTTTTTTTCAAAATATTGACTTTTATAATTTTCAAGTTTCTTATATATATAAGTTAAGTTCTATTAAATCCTTATTTTTAGTAGAGTACGGGAGTTCATATATGTTTTGCAAGTAAATTAGTATAAAAAATTTTGTAAAACGTATTATAATGTGAATCATGTTTAACAAATATCACTATTTTAATAAATATCTTGAAAATCTCATACATTTGATAAGTTGAACATTATAGAACATATGATTTTATAGAACATGATCAGTTTGAAAAACATATGTATTCACGTTGTAGAACACGTAAATATTCAACTTGCCGAACATGAATGATATAACACCATAACACACGTTTATATCATGTAGTTTATTATTTTAGTTTTTAAATTATTAGAAACATAAATCTGAACCATTAGATTGGCTCCACAAAATAAATAGGGACTTTATGTATATGATTATGTTATGGATAAAAAACTAAGGTATATAACTGCTGTATTTATTACTAAGGTTCGGGAGCTCAAGGCCTTTAATGGCTGCTCTCGTATTTCGTAGCTTAACTCTGCCTTTACGAGATGCCTACGTATCTCTGTGAATTAGAGAATCAAACCAAAAGCGTAGTTCTGATTTGTGGGGTGAGGCCCCTTATATAGATGTTGGTGGTCCTTGAATTGGACTTGGTATAGGAGACTTGGTAGCCAAGTCTCGGAATTAGAATGGACTTTGGAGTCTCAAATAGTAGGAAACTGATTCCTTATCCTTCTAGGTTCCTTAGAGGCTAATCTGCAAGAATTTATGTCCTTATTGGGACTCTTCTCAATAGCTGATTTTTCCCTTATTAATTAATTACAAAATTAATTAATATTCAGGGTTTTTGGGCATTCTTTGTTCCATCAGGCCTGATCTGGTCCATCAGGCCTGATCAATGTGTTAACCTTTTTGGTCTGAATGTCATACATCTTCTTATTGGGCCTAGCAGCCCAAATCATGTATAATTAATTTAGTTACACAATCAGGATTTATTTATCCCTAGCATTTGTCCCCTAACTTTTGGGAAACCGTATAAGATTTCGCAAAAGTTAAGTTTGTTCATTCTCTTTCAGGGTATCATTTTGCGTAAAGTGTGGAGCGACCTACACGTTTTACAACGATTTTCCTTGTACGCGGCTTCAGGATCGTTTAAAAACTTCCCTTTTTATTTTCTTACCTTCTCCCTATTCTTAGGAATTTTTTGGTATTTTTTCAAATTTTCTGCAATTTTTCACAAATATTTTCAAATTTTCAGCCCTTTTTCGACCAAGATCCTAGTCGAAATTTCAACCTGGATCCTAGTCGAATTTTGGGCCATCCTTTCAATCCTGGTCGAAGGACTTCGACTAGGATCCACGACCTGGATTTCAACCAGGATCCTAGTCGAATCTTCGACCTAGATTTTGGTCAAAATTTATGTCTTTCTTTGCTTCCTGGTCGTCAGGTTTCGACTAGGATTCATGACCTGGATTTCGACCAGGATCCTAATTGGTTCCTAATTGGATTTGGGCCTCCCATTGGGCCTCTTCCATATTATTCTGGACTTTGATATATTAAAACACCTTCTTTAGAATTCTCTAGAATTCTCGAGAATTTTTATTTATTTTCTTTGGAATTCCTTGAAGTATTCTGGAACGTTCCATTTCTGGGCTTTCTTCTTTGGGCCTTTATTCTTACTGGGCTTTTTGTCCCTTCAACTTCACTTTTTCTCCTATATAAAGGAGTGAGTAGAGTTTATTGCTCCTCACTTTCTCATTTCTAATTTCTCCTTCTTTTTTCTTCTGTTAAGGATCTCAGAGAAATAACTGTAGGTCGGAGTATTTAAATCCCCAGAGCCTCCATTTAGCAAACCAGCCTCTTTTAGCAGCATTATTTCAGGTAAACACCTTTCCTTTTTTTTCTTTTTGAGCTTGCTTTTGCATAGTTCGCGTTTTAAAATTATCTTCTTATGTGCCCTCTTTTTTTCAGATGGCTAATAAGAAGATGACTCGTTTGGCCAAGATGAACGTGGCCAGAAAATCCAGTGAATTCCCCATTCGATCAAGGTACACTTTCTTGATTGATATGATCAATACTCGTGGGGACGAGTACCCGTCTGATACGCATTTGGATGCGCACGACCATATCAGCGCCTTGCGGGATCCAAAGGAGCTGGACAAGTTGAGTAGTTGCTTCAAAATCAAGGAACCTTTTAAGCTATTTCTTGCGGGTCCGGCCGACAGGGCCTGTCAATGGAGGACGGACGCACTATGCGTCTACAGGGACACTCTAAGGGCAGGTATTAGACTCCCCTTTCACTCATGTATCCTTTTTTTGTTAGCAGACGCGGGGATCAGCCCTTGTCAACTCCCTCCAAACTCTTGGAGGTTGATTATGTGCTACCTGTCACAATGCGCCAAGCACAATGTCCCTACCTCTGTTGCTGTTTTCAGAAAGATTTTTTAGTTCAAGAACAGCCCTGACAAGAATCCGGGGTGGGTTTCTTTGAACCAGCGCCCAACCGTTCCCCATATAGTGAACGAGAAGTCCATCCCTGACAACAATTTGGGGTGGAAGAAAGATTTTTTGTACGTCGTTTGGGAGGGTGGCGATTGGGGCACCCTATTTCGCTCGTCTTTTGGGCTAGCCGTAGATGGGAGCCCTAATGATATAGTTTTGTCTGAGGAGGAGACCAGAGCTTTCAACCTCCTTACTCAAGATAATGGGACTTCCCATTCTTGGGATCTTATCAGGGAGACCGTTCTTGTAGAACGCAGCCTTTCTCCCGTTCCTAAAAAGAGTATGTTTCCTTCATTCTCTAGTTGTCTTCGTTTCTTCCATTTTTTACCTTGTTAATTTCTCAACTCACTTTCATTATTTGTTGCAGTGGCTGAGAAGATTGAGGAGGCTACAAAGCCTAAATACCTGGAGACAACCAGGATGAAACACGCTGGGAAGGTCTTCAAAGACCCGCGCCTCAGGGATCGTTTCCCAGAGTTTCTACTCCAGGTGAAGGAACCAGGCGAAGAAGGCCCCAGCCAACTTTTACGTACCAAACAAAAACCAGGGGCTTTCTTCCAACCCGCTTGGGGAATCCGGGGCAAGGATTCGATTGTTGGCAACACAGCGCTTGCCAAGTAATGGTCTATGCATTCAATTTCCCCTGTTGACTATCAAGACTTTGTCCTTCAACAGGACTTGGAGGCTAACGAGCTTTTCGGAGCTCATGCTTTGGTGACGGTACGTCTTTTTCCTTTGGCATTCATAGTTTTTCTCTCTTTTTTTGTAATTTTTCTCATTTCTTACTTTTGCTTCGTATCTTGTAGGTGAACGCCCATTTTCAAGGGGCGATTCACCAAGCCAAGGCTTCAAAAGTTGGCCTAGAGGATGCGAACAAGAAGTTGGAGGAGGCCAACCAAAGAATAGAGGCCCTTGAAGCCCAACTCGCCTCATCAACTTCTGACCTGGAAACGGCCCGGGCTGAGAATGTTATCCTCAAGGCTCAAAAGGACAAAGCCTTTGATGGCTGGATGGATACTCAGGAATTCAAGGATCTAATGGTGGAGCATGATGACCTCCTTCATCCAGTTAGCTATAAAGAAGGCCGGGACGCCGCTGTGGAGGCTATCCAGGATGAGTTTCCAGAAGTCCTTGAACAGTCTTCATTCCCCTGTCCTGTGCGAGTTTCAGCACTTGGGGGCATTTCAGATAAACTTGTTGATCTGATTAAGGATGGCCCATCGGGGAGTCAAGGCCAAAAAAGGAAGGAGTTTGAATCCAACTCTGAAGAGGAGGAATCTTCTTCCGGGGAGGAGCCTGAGCCCGTTATAAAGAAGACCAGGGTAGAAGAGCCTCCAAAGACAGCGTCTCCAAAACCAGCGTCTTCTGCAGCATCCAAAGCGCCCGAAGATAGTTTCGAGGGAACCTCTGCGGAGACTTCCGAGGAGACTTCCGAGGGACCGACTGAAGAGACATCCGAGGAGACTTCGGGTAGTGGTTCCGAAGAATCCCAGCCTTCCAAGGCCTAAGTTTTTATGTATTTCTTCTTTCTTAGACAATATTGAACTTTGTAATTGACTTTTATTATTTTCAGTTGTATTTTGCCCAAGTATCATTGTATTCTTTCTTTCGATTTTTCAAACTCAAGTTTATAACTTGGTTTTATCCTTCACAATGCATCGATCTAATAGGATAAGATTAAGTCGAAGGCTTTATATTATAACTTGGTATTCTTGATACCTTACATGACATGGGTTCAACCCTGATAAAATCTAAACATATCTTCTATATAGAAAAAATCCTAACCAAGCAAAGCTTCAAGGTGCTTTTAAACCTACTTGTCGTTCTGACAAGTGAGAATCGTACTTTAACTGTTCTACACATAGTAAACCTTCAGGTTTTTGGGCATGCCAAGTTCTCGGGACTTCAAAACCATCCATAGTCTCCAGCTTGTAGGTTCCTCTACCCTGAACGCTCTTAACTTTGTATGGCCCTTCCCAATTCGGGGCAAGCTTACCTTCCTGCCCTACGCCAGAAGCTTCCACTTTCCTCAAGACTAAGTCACCTTGTTTGAAGAACCTTTCTTTAACCCTTAAGTTGTAGTAGAATGAAGCTTTTTTCTGATATTCCACTATCTTCGCATGTGCCTCATCTCGTACTTCATCAATTAGATCCAGGGCTAACCTTTGCCCTTCTTCATTTTCCTCAGCATTGAAAGCTTGAATCCTGGGGGAGGAATGTGATATCTCTACAGAAACAACTGCTTCTGCACCATATGCTAACATGAAGGGAGTTTCTCCAGTCGTGACTCTACAGGTAGTCCTATAGGCCCATAGTATTGGGAGTATTTCATCCACCCCGTTATTTCTTGACTGCCACAGAGGTGAATCGTAACTCAATTTCATTCTCCTCACAATACTTCTTGAATTCTTCATTGTTAAATTGTGTTCCATTGTCAGTGACTAGGATGCGGGGAATTCCATACAGGCACATAATATTTTCCCATAAGAATTGTGCAACTTGTTTAGTTGTGATTTTGGCCAAAGGCTTGGCGTCAATCCACTTAGTAAAATAGTTAATAGCTACAATCAGGAACTTCCTTTGTGTCGTGGCCATGGGGAAAGGCCCCAGTTTATCCATTCCCCACATAGCAAAGGGGATGGGCGAGTTGATGGAGGTCAGCATCTCGGGGGTTGTCTAACGACCGGTGCATGCTTCTGACAGCGGTCACACTTCTTCACATATTCTTTGGCATCAGCCATCATTTCTGGCCAGTAGAAGCCTAAACGGGTTATCTTATGAGCTAAGGCCCCGACCCCCAAGTGTTTCCCACAAATACCTTCATGTACTTCTTCAAGAGCCAAGTGTGCCTCATCGGGCCTGAGACACCTTAAGTAAGGAATCACGAAAGATCTTTTATATAGAATCCCATCTATCAAAGAGTACCTTAGTGCTCGAACAGCTAACTTCCAAGCTTCAGTAGGATCGTTTGGTAACCAGTCAGTTCGAATGTGGGCCTTAATGGGATCTATCCATGATGTCCCCAGGCCTATAGGAGCTTAACATCGATGCTCCGTGTCTTCAAAACGCGGAAGTATACACTTCCTGAACTTTTTTCTATCTCAGATGAAGCAAACTTTGATAATGCATCTGCCTTAGCATTTTCCTCCCTTGGAATATGCTCAACATGGCATTCATCGAACTGGGTCATCACAGCCCTTACCAGGCGGACATACTTAGCTATCGTATCATCCCTTGTCTCAAACTCTCCCTTTACCTGGGATACGATCAGCTTCGAATCTCCACAGACTTTTAAGTTCTTGACTCTAAGTGTTCCTTCTAGGCCGAGGCCAGCTATCAGAGCTTCATATTCTGCCTCATTGTTTATGGTTGGGAAGTCTAACTTCATGGCATACTCAATTAAGAACCCATCAGGGCTTTGTAAAACCAAACCTACTCCACTTGAATTTATTTTTGATGCGCCATCAAAATAGAGAACCCAATATTCTTTCTCCTTATCATCATTTTCTTTGTCCCCCTTATCAACTTCCTTGTCTTGAGGTATGGTATCTTCCTGCCCACCGAATTCTTGGTTGGGTATGGTACATTCCACCACGAAGTCAGCTAACATCTGGGCTTTTATTGCCGTTCGTGGCTTATACTTGATGTCGAATTCTCCCAACTCTATTGCCCACTTGATCAACCTCCCACTAGCCTTGGGACTATGAATGATATTTCTCAGGGGCTGATTCGTTAGCACCTCAATTTGATGAGCCTGAAAGTAAGGACGTAACTTTCTTAAAGCCATTACCATGGCTAGAGCAAATTTCTCAATAGTTGAGTAATTCAACTTAGCTCCATGCAGAATTTTACTGACATAGTATACGGGTTTCTGGATTTTCAGTTCCTCCCTAACCAACACAGCGCTCAAAGCACTCTCTGAAACGGCCAAGTACAAGTATAAAACTTCGTTCAAAGCTGGTTTGGCCAACAACGGGGCCTAGGCCATATATTTCTTTAACTCCTCGAAAGCCTTCTGGTTTTCCTCACTCCATACAAAGTCCTTAATATTTTTTAGTGACTTGAAGAATGACAAGCACTTGTCTCCTGACTTGGAGATGAATCGTCCCAGCGGAGCAACCCTTCTTGTGAGCTTCTGAACATCCTTGACAGTTTTTGGTGGTTCTATGTCCAGGATTACCTTTATTTTATCGGGGTTGGCCTCGATCCCTCTCTTGGAGACCATCAATCCCAAAAAATTTCCAGATCCTACTCCGATAGCACACTTTATAGGATTTAACATCATCTTGTAGTACCTCAAGACCTCAAAAGCTTCCCTCAAATGGGTTATATGATCAGTATTTACTATACTCTTGACTAACATGTCATCAACATAAACTTCCATAGTCTTTCCAATAAGATCCTTAAAAATTTTATTTACCAACCTTTGATAGGTGGCTCCTGCATTCTTAAGACCAAATGCCATAACAAGATAACAATAAACACCAAAGTTAGTGATGAATGATACCTTTAGAATGTCATCCTTGTGCATCTTAATCTGATTGTATCCACTAAATCCATCCATGAAGCTCAGCATTTCATGCCCAGCAGTGGCGTCTATCAAAGTATCGATCCTTGGTAACGGGAAACAGTCCTTAGGACAGGCATCATTTAGATCAGTGAAGTCCACACACATCCTCCATTTTCCATTGGCCTTTTTCACCATTACAGGGTTTGCTAACCATTCTGGAAATTGAATCTCCTCAATGAAACCAGCCTCTAAGAGCTTCTCCACTTCCTGTTTTATAGCTTCTTGCCTTTCTGGAGCAAAACTTTTTTTCTTTTGTTTCACTGTCTTCCGATTTGGGTCCACCTTTAGCTTGTGAGTAATCAGTTCCGGGTCTATGCCTGGCATATCAGCTACTGACCATGCAAATATATCACTATTTTCTTGCAAAAATTTCACCAACTTCCCTCTAAGGGGCTCATCGAGCGTTGCTCCAATAAAAGTCACCTTCTCAGGATCTTCGGGGGCTAAAGGAATTAAAACCAAGTCTTCTGCTGGCTTTCCTCTTTTCTCATCATTCTCTCGGATATCCAGATCTTCAATAGGAAGAACCTGCCCCCCAACTTCATCTGCCCTCAAAGAGGCCACATAACAACTTCTAGCCATTTTTTGGTCTCCTCTCTCTTCTCCGATCCCATCCCGGGTAGGAAACTTCATAACTGAATGGTAGGAAGAAGGGATTGCCTTGAAGGAGTGTATCCCTGTTCTTCCTAAGATAGCGTTGTAAGTCGAACTAGCATTCACCACCACGAAGTCCAACATCTGAGTTGCTTGCCTTGGTTCCTGTCCTATGGTTGTTGGCAACTTGATTATCCCTTCTACGGGGCACTCCACTACCGCAAACCCATATATTGGCATGTCGGTTGGGGTCAATTGGGAGTCATTATATCCCATCCTCAAAAAGGTGTCATGGAGCAAGATATCCACTAAAGCACCATTATCCACAAGGACCCTTCTCACTGGGTTGTTCCCTATTATCGGGGTTATAACCAACGCGTCGTCATGGGGAAATTTCATACCCTCCAGATCAGAATCATCAAAAGATATTGTTACTCATGTCCTGGCCCTCTTCGGGGCTTCCCCAACAATATGCATAACTTCTCAGGCATACGCTTTCCTGGAGTTCTTGGATAACCCAGCAGCAGTTGGTCCTCCAAAGATTGTGTTTATCACAGGCCCTCAGGGTCGTGGTCCTCCGAAGATTATATTTATCACCGGTCCCCTAGGCTGGGGATTCCGCCCCTGATCATCTTGGTCCCTCTTACGATCTTTAAATTTTTTCTTCCATTGTTATTCATATCCCCTCCTTCTCCAATGTATTTGTTTAATCTTCATTTTCGAATGAGGAACTCAATTTCATCTTTCAGCTGTCTACACTCATCGGTGTCATGATCAACATCTTTGTGAAATCTGCAATACTTGCTTTTATCTAGCTTTGCGGGATCAGCCTTCAAGGGCTTAGGCCAACGAATATCTCTATCTTTCTCGATTTCTATCAAGATCTGGCTTCTAGGAGCATTCAGCTTAGCGTATTCAGTGAACTTTTACCCAGGTCCTCCCTTCTTGGGGGTTGAATCAGGGTTTTGCTCAGTTCTAGAATACTTGTCCTTAGCGATATATTCCAGGTCAGTTTTCCGCTTCTTGCTTCCAGTGGGCTCATTACTTACTACGGTCTTCGACGTGCTCTCTTCTACCTTTATGTACTTCCCTGCCCTATCCTGGAGCTGCAACATGCTTTCAGAGGGGCGTTTGGCCAAGGACATCTTGAAAAACTCATCCCTAGTTCCTTGTTGCAGTGCTATCATTGCGACCTTGTCATCAAGGTCCGGGACTTTTAAAGCTTCCTTTGTGAAACGATTCAGGTAGTCTCTCAAGGATTCCTTTGCTCCCTGCACAATGCTCATGAGGGGATGCTGAACTTTTCTCATGCACTCTCCCACTAATGAACTGTTTAATGAAAGCCTGACTTAATTCTCTGAACGACCCAATGGAGTTTGGGGGCAAATGACTATACCACCTTTGAGCCATACCCGACAGGGTTTGAGGAAAGGCACGACACTTAATAGCATCATTCACGGGCTGCAACAGCAGTGCATTAGAGAATGTCCTAACATGATTAGCGGGATCTCCCGTGCCATCATAAGCTTTGATAGTTGGCATCTTTAACTTCCTTGAGATATGGGCATTCATTATATCTTCAGTGAAGGGTGGAGTAGGATCATCAGGATCTCCAAGGGGAAGAAGATTGATTGGGTCAGCCCTTGGGATAACAGCCCTTCTCTGTACTGGACCATCCAGGTCTATGATAGGAGGAGGATTTCTCCCCCTAGGATGTATTGGGGGTCTGGTGGTCTGGTGCGCCTCCAAGTCGTGCCTCAGCCTTTGAATCTCAGCCTCGTGAGCCTTGATCCTTTCCTGCACTTCTTGGGGATTCGTTCCTTGGGTGCTTTGAGGACGTTGGATACCATCAACTATCGACTTTTTGCCAGCACGTCTCCTTCTTGGGGCTACTTTATCATCTGAAGATTCGGAGTCTCTCTCAGTGTAAGGACCAGAAAATTCTTGATCCTCAGGGATAGGAGCCAAACCTCGTATATATGGGGCGATCGCCCTCATGCTTCACTCTGTCCAGCATGTCCACTTCCTCCAACCTCGGGGTAAAGGGTCATCCCATAAGGGGGGTTAGTAGTCACAACAGTTGAATATTCGTACCCGATGGGTCGAGAATTCACAGGTGCATGTAGTTGTTGAACTTGGGGATTCGTACCTTGAGTAGCCGAGGAAATCGTCCCTTATGGCTGAGGTTCAGTTGCCCCAATCTGGGCTTCTCCTTGCGTGGTTGCATAGGTTGAATGAGGAGGTACCTCCACAGTTGACGAAATCACTTAGGTTGTCCCCATTGGTGTTCCTCCTTCAAGGGCTCTAACTGTTCTCCGTGTTCTCGCCATGGTTGTTGTTGTACTTTCCCACAGACGGTGCCAAATATTATGGATAAAAAACTAAGGTATATAACTGCTGTATTTATTACTAAGGTTCGGGAGCTTAAGGCCTTTAATGGCTGCTCTCGTGTTTCGTAGCTTAACTCTGCCTTTACGAGATGCCTACGTATCTCTGTGAATTAGAGCATCAAGCCAAAAAAACGTAGTTCTGATTTGTGGGGTGAGGCCCCTTATATAGATGTTGGTGGTCCTTGAATTGGACTTGGTATAGGAGACTTGGTAGCCAAGTCTCAGAATTAGAATGGACTTTGGAGTCCTAAATAGTAGGAAACTGATTCCTTATCCTTCTAGGTCCCTTAGAGACTAATCTGCAAGGATTTATGTCATTATTGGGACTCTTCTCAACAGCTGATTTTTCCCTTATTAATTAATTACGAAATTAATTAATATTCAAGGTTTTTGGGCCTTCTTTGTTCCATCAGGCCTGATCTGGTCCATCAGGCCTGATCAATGTGTTAACCTTTTTGGTCTGAATGTCATACATCTTCTAATTGGGCCTAGCAGCCCAAATCATGTATAATTAATTTAGTTACACAATCAGGATTTATTTATCCCTATCAGATATCAGATTACTTATAATAATCATATCAAATTGTATAATTTAAAATTTAGGATTTGTCTCAATAATTGTTAGGAATATGTGTATTAGTTTGATGATAAGTTAAACAAAACACTTAAGTAGAAATCTAGTGTTTGTAGCCTCAACGGATAAGACCATTCTGGCTATCCATTGATGGAGTAGCTTTACTTAGAAATAAGTTTAGTATTGTAGCACATTTCAGTTTATGTATTTAAGTTATAATTCTTAGATGATTGTGGGAAATTATAAGTCAAGTTGACTACTAGTGGATATGCAAATAGGAGGGCTAATTGTGAATATTTCATGCTTTGTAATTTTGTATAAGTGAAGTAGTATCAACTGATAAATTAAAGGCCTTCAACGGATGAGAAACAAAGCTTCAACGGATGTCTCTAAAGCTTCAACGGATAACATCCATCAACGGATGAGTGCATCAACGGATAAAGCTTCAACTGCTAATGCATCAACGGATAAAGCCATCAACGGATGAAAGCTTCAACGGATGCTCAGTTCAATAGCAGTTAACAGTGACAATTCATAAGCTGATAGAGGCACATGGGTTGACAGAGACAATTGGAATGTAGTAGCCTCTTGGAGGAATCAAGAAAATGTATCATTTCCATTCTGATGCAAACAAGGAAGTATTCAAAGATTCACAGATTATCCTAGATCGCATTGGATAGAGAAATGAAGAAGAAACATGTGAAGAATCTTTTTAATTGTATTTGTACTTTTGTCTTCACTTGTAAACTTGGTGATATATAAACCAAGTTGCAGCTAGTAATTAGAGTGTGAATTTTCCAGAGCTGTTTAGAAAAACATAGAGAGAAAATCATCTAGTTTGTACTAGGACGCAGCTGTGATCAATTCTTTTGAATCACAGATTTTCTGAAATACACATCTCTGGTGGAACAACAAATCCACCAGAAAAGTTTTTAAAGCCTTTGTGTTCTTTACATTTGTGTTTTGAATATATATCTGTCTGCACATGCCCAAAGCAATTCATACACAACTGTTCATCAAAACACTTAGCCTTTGAAACTGCTCAAAACTTGAAAAAGTTTTGAGATTTACATTCAACCCCCCTTCTGTAAATCTCATTATTAGTTCCTTGGGATAACAATTAGTATCAGAGCAAGCTCTTAACTTACAAAGAGTTTAAAGATCTATTATACTAACATCATGAGTAAGAAGGATATTGGTGTAAAGATTCCAATCCTGGAAAGAGATAATTATCATCACTGGAAAGTGAAGATGCATCTACATCTTCTCTCTCAAGATGAAAGCTACATCAACTGCATTGAAAATGGTCCTCACATCCCTCACAAGGTTGCCACAGCTGCAACTGCCACAGTTGCTATTGGACAGTCTATTCCCGAGCCAAAAGCAGAATGGACTGATGAAGATATTGAAGAAGTTCACAAGGACAAGAGAGCCATGAACATTCTGTTTAATGGCCTAGATCAAGATATGTTTGATAATGTCATTAATAGCCAAACTGCTAAGGAAATTTGGGATACTGTGCAACTTATTTGTGAAGGTACTGAACAAGTTAGAGAAAACAAAATGCAGCTTCTCATTCAACAGTATGAATATTTTCATTTTAAAGAAGGAGAATCACTGAATGATACCTTCAATAGATTTCAGAAACTGTTAAAGGGATTGAAGCTGTATGGCAGAGTGTACCAAGTCAAGGATTCCAACTTAAAATTTTTGAGGTCTCTACCAAAGGAATGGAAGCCTATGACTGTTTCATTAAGGAATTCTCAAGATTATAAGGACTTCACACTTGAAAGATTATATGGAATTTTGAAGACCTATGAACTTGAGATGGAGCAAGATGAGCTGTTGGAAAAGGGAAAGAGAAAAGGCGGATTAGTTGCACTTGTAGCTGACAATGAGAAGACTGAAGCCAGGAATGAAGAAAAGACAATGCCAAGTCTCAAAATTGGCACAAGCAAATCAGAATCAAGCAAGGGAAAGGAGCAAGTTACTGATGTTGAAGATAGTTCCAGTCAAGATGACTCTGATGATGTTGATGAACATCTGGCTTTTCTGTCCAGGAGGTTTGCAAAGATGAAATTCAAGAAAAATGCTAAATTCACTAAGTCAAACAAGAACATGGTGGACAAATCTAAGTTCAAATGTTATAACTGTGGCATAAGTGGACACTTTGCAAATGAGTGCAGAAAGCCAACCTCTGATAAGAAGAAATTTGAGCAAGTGGATTACAAAAAGAAATATTTCGATTTGCTCAAACAAAAGGAAAGAGCTTTTCTGACTCAGGATGACTGGGTAGCGGATGGAGCCAATGAAGATGATGATATGGAATATGTCAACCTAGCCCTGATGGCTAATTCTAATAAAAATAAAACTAGTTCATCAAGCAACCAGGTAATTACTACTGACCTCTCTCAGCTTTCTACGATTGAATGCAATGAAGCTATAAATGATATGTCCAATGAATTATATCATTTGCGTGTTTCCCTTAAATCACTAGCTAAAGAAAACACAAGAATTAAAGAAAATAATTTGTTTTTAAGTGATAGGAATGTTGTGTTAGAGGGTAAGGTAATTGAGCTTGAAAATATTAAAATCAAATGCTTATATGTTGAGAGTGAACTAGAAGAATCTGTTAAGAAAGTAGAAATTCTTTCTAAATAATTAGAACGTGAACAAGATGTAATAAAGGCCTGGAAAACATTTAGGAATGTTAGTGCTCAGATTGTCAAGGTTCATGGAATTGAATCACTCTGTGAGAATGCCTGGAAGAAAAACAAAAAGGAAGTAGAATTAATTGATGGATTGTCAACGGGTGTGGAATCAACGGATGATGAAAGTTATCCGTTGAAGGAAGAAAAGGAGCATCCGTTGAAGGCTCATCAATCAAAACAGGCAAGTGATTCTAAAAAGAATAATTTGAAAAATCTCAATAAGAAGTTTAGTTCAACTTCCAAGAACTTTGTCAAAGAAGAAGCTAGCACATCCAAAGATACCAGTAAGGTGAATATAGGACACATGACTTTAGATCAGTTGAAAAATAGGCTTAAGATGGTTGAGGATAAAAAGGAAACTAAAAGGAAATCTAATAGAAATGGGAAGGTAGGGATTAACAAACACAACAATTACACACCTGATAAGTATGCTCCTAGAAAAAGTTGTGTGCATTGCAAAAGTGTTAATCATCTATCTGCTAACTGCAAGTCTGTTAAGAATGCTCCCATGCCTTTAACTCCTTCCATGCCTAATATGTCTATGTCACCTCTGCATGCTATACCTGTTATGTCTCAACAGAATCCTCATGCACATTTTGCAAACATGTCATTTGTTAATAATCCTTACTTTGCTGCATTCAGTATGCCTCAAATGCCATACAACATGCCTATGTGGAATAATATATGTTTGCACAATATATGCCTTATCAAATTCAACCAAATGTGCTAAATGATTCTGTGAGTAACCCTACACTTCAACCAACTACATCTGAGACCAAGGTTGACCCAATGTTATCTAAGTCAAAAGATGCAGGAGGTATGAAGTCTAGGAAAAAGACTAACAAGGCTGGACCCAAGGAAACTTGGGTACCAAAATCAACTTGATTTGACTTTGTTGTGTGCAGGGAAAAAGAAGGAATCTATGGTACTTGAACAGTGGTTGTTCAAAGCACATGACAGGAGATTTCACCCTACTTACAGAGTTCAAGGAGAGAGCTGGCCCTAGCATAACCTTTGGAGATGACAGCAAAGGGTTCACTATGGGATATGGCTTGATCTCAAAAGAAAATGTCATCATTGATGAAGTTGCATTAGTTGATGGTCTCAAACACAATATATTGAGCATCAGTCAACTATGTGACAGAGGGTATACTGTTTCCTTCAATTCTGAGGCATGTGTTGTCACAAGTAAGAAGGACAACAAAGTGGTTCTAACTGGAGTTAGAAAAGGGAATGTGTACTTGGCTGACTTCAACTCTACAGATGCATATTCAATTACTTATCTTTTCAGCAAAGCAAGTCCAGATGAAAGTTGGCTATGGCACAAAAAACTGTCCCATTTGAATTTCAAGATAATGAATGATCTAGTCAAAAAGGACTTAGTTAGAGGAATGCCTCTAGTGGAATTCTCAAGGGATGGACTCTGTGATGCTTGTCAGAAAGGAAAGCAAAAGAGAGCATCATTTAGTAAGAAGCTTGAATCAGCAATTGATGAACCATTACAACTGCTACACATGGATCTTTTTGGACCAGTCAATGTATTGTCAATTTCAAGGAAAAGATATTGCCTAGTGATTGTAGATGATTTCTCAAAGTTTTCATGGACCTACTTTCTTGAATCAAAGGATGAAGCTAGTGAAATCATTATCAATCACATCAAGCAAGTCAACAATAATCCAGATTTCAAAGTAAGGAATGTCAGGAGTGACAATGGAACTGAGTTCAGGAATTCTACCACGAGGTTGTTCTGTGAAGAAAATGGGATCATGCATGAGTTCTCAGCTCCAAGGACTCCACAATAGAATGGTGTGGTGGAAAGAAAGAATAGATCACTAATTGAAGCTGCAAGAACAATGCTTGAAGAGTCAAAACTCCCAACATACTTTTGGGCTGAGGCTGTTAACTGTGCATGTTACACTCAGAATATTTCTCTAATCAATCAGGCAAAAGGCATGACTCCCTATCAATTGTTCAAGAGAAGAAAACCAACTTTAAACTTTCTTCATGTCTTTGGTTGCAAATGCTACATTCTAAGGAATCAACCTGATCACAAAGGGAAATTTGATGCAAAGGCTGATGAAGGAATATTTGTTGGTTATTCTGCTGGAAAATCATATAGGGTCTACAATCTAAGAACCAACATTATCATGGAATTTGTGCATGTTATGTTTGATGATAAAAAGATTGATGGACTAACAGATGAGGGACATCATGAAGGACTCAAATTTGACAATATTGAGATATATTGTGATGATAGTGAAGATGAGAATGATGGAGAAGGCACCTCGAAAAGAATTCAAAATCTGCCTTTGGATAATGAACAAAATGATGCATCAGTTGAAAGTCATAATTCGGCATCCGTTGATAGAAGTAAGGCAGCATCCGTTGAAAGACAAAGTGTATCATCCGTTTAAGTACATAATGAAGCATCCATTGATCATAGTCTATCAACGGATAATCAATTCACTTCATCAGTTGATAGAACTCCCAGTTTCTTTCAAAGGATCAGTAACTCAGGGGGAGTTTCAACCAATCAACACTCTATCTCACATCATGACAATACTGAGGCAACCTCATATAGAGCTAATCTACCACCTCAAAGGAAATGGACCAAGAATCATCCTTTTGAATTGATCATTGGTGATGCAACATCTAAGGTGCAGACTAGAAGGACTACTCAAGATGAATATCTATACAGTAGTTTTCTATCACAGGAGGAACCTAAGAGAGTGGAAGAAGCTTTATTGGATCCAGATTGGATTTTAGCAATGCAAGAGGAGCTAAACCAATTTGAGAGGAACAAGGTATGGAAGCTGGTACCCAAGCCAAAGAACAAGAGCTCTATTGACACAAAATGGGTATTCAGGAACAAGATGGATGAAAATGGCATTGTCATAAGGAATAAAGCCAGATTGGTTGCCAAGGGCTATTCTCAACAAGAGGGAATAGATTTTGATGAGACATTTGTTCCAGTTGCAAGACTTGAAGCCATCGGAATCTTTCTTGCCTATGCAGCCCATGCCAATTTCAAAGTCTATCAAATGGATGTCAAGAGTGCATTTCTGAATGGAGAATTGGAGGAAGAAGTTTATGTAAGCCAACCTCCAGGATTTGAAGATCCAAATTTTCCAGACTATGTGTATTATCTGTTGAAAGCACTCTATGGACTAAAGCAAGCACCTAGAGCCTGGTATGAGACTTTGTCAAAATTTCTTCTAGATAATTACTTCACAAGAGGTACTATTGACAAAACTCTTTTCTTTAGAAATGTTAATGGCTCTACAATACTTGTTCAAATCTATGTAGATGATATTATATTTGGTTCTACAGATGATAAGCTTTGTAAAAAGTTTGCTAAGTTAATGCAAAGTAAATATGAAATGAGCATGATGGGAGAGCTAACTTATTTTCTTGGTTTACAAGTTAAACAAGTTAGTGGTGGAATTTTCATTAGTCAAACTAAATATATTTATGATCTTTTAAAGAAGTTTGACTTAATGGATTGTTCATCTGCAAAAACTCTCATGGCCACTGCCACCAAGCTTGAATTAAATAAGGCTGAAAAGTCTGTGGACATTACAAGTTATAGAGGCATGATTGGCTTACTTCTATATTTAACTGCTAGTAGACCTGATATAATGTTTTCTACATGTCTCCGTGCTAGATTTCAAGCTGACCCTAAAGAATCTCACTTAGTGGCTATTAAAAGAATTTTCAGATATCTCAAAGGGACACCAAATCTAGGAATTTGGTACCCTAGAGAGTCTGGTTTTGATCTAATTGGCTACTCATATGCAGATTATGTAGGTTGCAAAATAGACAAGAAAAGTACAACCGGCACCTGTCAATTTCTAGGGAATAAGCTTGTGTCATGGTCCAGCAAGAAGCAAAATTTTGTTTCTACATCAACAGCTGAAGCTGAGTACATTGTTGCTGGTAGTTGTTGTGCACAGATACTGTGGATGAGGAATCAACTATTTGACTATGGGCTAACTGTTGACAAAATTCCTATATTCTGTGACAACACAAGTGCCATTGCCATTACTAAAAATCCAGTGCAGAACTCAAGAACCAAGCACATTAACATCAAGTACCACTTCATAAGGGAACATGTGATGAATGGTACAGTGGAACTTCATTTTGTTCCAAGTGAAAAGTAGATTGCAGACATATTTACCAAGCCACTTGATGAATCAACATTCACAAGATTAGTAAGTGAGCTAGGTATGCTTAATTATTTATAAATTCATGTCCTTATTATAATTTGTTTTGAAGCCTGAAATGAATTTGTTGCAAGAACAAAGTTGGCTTTAAGTAAAGATTATTCTATCAATGGATATTCTCTATCCGTTGAAAGCCAAAATTGTTCTATCAACAGATGTTCACTATCTGTTGAAAGACAAATATATTTCTGGTAATTTTATCCTTCAACGGATAAAACTGTGTTAATCTTCAACGGATAAATATTTACCTCATCCGTTGAAGTGTCACATCAGTTGTTTTAAGTAAGTCACAACCGTTGATTCTTTTACTTAACCGTTGATATATATATACACAGTTGTATGTATCTGTATTAATGGCAGTTTTTAGAATTCATACAGTTTTCTTTATTCTCAAATGGCTGTAATTTACTTAAAAATATTGTTTAATCATTCTCCTTACGTTTTTAATTAGAGAAAGTATAAAAGCCCCTTGAATTCTTATTTTCACTTTACGCTTTCGTGCAATTTTTTAAAAGCTTTTACTCTCTTTCTCTCCCAAAATTCTCAACTTTTCTCTGCAACCTCTACCCACTACAATGGCACCAGTAGTAAAGATTATGTCCCAGTCTGGATTTGTCTATGAGAAAAATAATTTCGTAGCTTTGGTGGAAAAGAATGAAACCCACTCAGATTATCACAAGATGATGGACTTCATCAAAAATTGCAAACTAAGTTATGCAATACTGGAAGCCCCAACTATTTACTGTGAGGTAATTGAGGAGATTTGGACAACTGTAGAGTTCAACCCCACTGATATGACCATCTCTTTCACTCTCAAAGGTAAAGAATACTGTATTAACTGTGATGATATACAGTCATGTTTCAAACTACCTGAGAACAATGCCATGACACCACACACTGATAATGATGTATCTAGCATGTTAGATTCCATAGGCTATTCTTTTAATTCTGCTAGTTTAGGGAGTATTAGAAGAAAATGCCTTAGGAAAGAATGGATTTTTCTTGGTGATGCCTTTATCAAGGTTTTCTCTGGGAAAATTAGTAATTTTGATGCAATAACTTCATCTCTAGTTAATATGCTCTATATGCTAGTTTCTAATAGGTTTTTTTAATTTTAGCAACTATGTCATGCTAGAATTGGGTACCAGGTTAGGTAACAAAGCTAATAGACCTCATAACATCTACTATGCTAGATTCTTTATGTTATTGGCTAACCATGTTGCTGAAGGTTTGGTCATAACCAATGAGAGTAATAAGCTCAAATGCTGGGCACAAGAGAAAAGGGTCCTTGCAGACCTTTTGAGAATTAACCTCAACAATCAGGTGCCATTGGTATATTTGCCAATAATAAATGCACCTCAGGTAAGTAAGGTAAATGCTTCTTCAACTTCTACTACTTCCAACCCCATTATTTCTTTGCCTTCAAGTATGGCCATGGAATCTGTGTCTTTGACCCAACAGATTCCTACCAAGGCCACCAAACCTAAAGTTTCAAGACCAAAGTCAAAGAAAGCCACCTCTGTTGTTTCTCAAAAGACAACAGTTGTAACAACTACCATAAACCCTGAGGGGAGTGAACAGGGTGTGAGTGGTGAGGGGAGGGGTGAACATCAAGAAACCCCCCAGGATAAGGTAGGAGAGGTGAGTGGTACCCCATCTAGCCAAGCCACAGTTTCTCAAAAGACTGTGGTGGTTGAAAAGGATTCAAACTCATCCCTAGTTGCATCCTCCCAAAAGGGTACATCTATTGAAAATAGTCCCCAACCAGGGACACAGAACAAAAGAGGGAGGGACACTAAAGCCACACTATCTCCTGTAAAAGCCTTTACAAGAAGAAAGAGGATCAAAACCTTAGTTTCCACACAGGGTGCACACACTGCACAGATACACCCACCTGTATCCATGCTTTCTCAAATTCAGCTTGATGTGACTCCAACAAATGTGGAGTCACAGCCCCATTCTCTCAAAATTGACACACATCAATCATCAAATTCTCCATCACCATCTCTGGATGTGGACATGATATTCACATCAATTCCCGATTCTCCCTCTTTACAACTCAGGGAGGAGCCCCACTCAATTACTGGTGATCATCATCTAATAGATGATTTGTTGGATCATCAGCCAATTCTTTCAGACTTAGTTGAAGAATCTGTGTCACCTAAATTAAAATCAATCTACACAGATTCAACAATTATGTCAATTTCAATTTCTACTTCTTTTCCTTCTTCAACGGATATTCCTCATCCGTTGACAAGTGGTTGTTCTTCGACGGATAAGCTTAACAGCAGTTATTCGTTGATACCATCAGTTCCTACTTCAACGGATATTCCCTATCCGTTGATAGTCTCTACACAAATAATTGAATCAATTCCAAGTGTGGAAGACATGGTTACTGTACAATCACTTATAGGTTTGAGGGAAGGGAGTGAAAATTTGAGTGAGAGGTTGGGTTGCTCTCAGGCAAAAGGAGAACTTGAGAGTCTAAATATGCATGTTATTTCTTCCAGCATGGCAAAAGAAAGTGAGAGGAGTGGCACCTTAGTAGATGAGGGTGAGGATGTGAGGAGTGTGAGTCAGGGGGAGCCCCTGATGCAAGAAAAGAGAGAAATTGAGAGAAAAGCAGGTATAGAAGGTATAAGGGTGGATCCAGCCATTGCTAATGAGTCAATGATTGTGGATGATGCTGAAAAGGAAAGACAATTTCAGCAACATTACAAGGCTGTAATTGATAACATTTCCTTGGATGCTGACACTTTTACTCATCCTGTGTCAGCCTATCAATTGTTGGCTACTCAGGGCAATGAGGAGGCAGAAAGGAACTTAAATCTAGTACATACTTCAGAATCTCTACAAAGGGATAAAGCTGTTGTCAACTTGATGCCTTCTATAGCTGGTGATCCATCTGAAGAATTTGGAGTAAATTTTAATGATGATGACTCTGTTTCATTTGATGGAAGCATGAACTTAGGGGGAGATGAAGGCCCAAGTTCTATTCCAGACATACTTGAATGGGCATTGACAAAGGAGTCAACACCAGGACAATTCAATGTCTCCTTAGTCAAACAAATCATATCAATCCAAAGAGCCATTCAGAACACCTCCAATGCTGGTACCAAGGCTCTTCTTCAAGCCCACCTAGATTCTCTACATCTCATGAAGCTACAGCAATTAAGGCAGAATCTGAGTGTGGATGAGCTCAAGAAGGATATAGCTGACTTAAAGTCCTACAATTCTGAGAAGCTGGATTCAGTCATGCCCTATGGTACCATGCAGGACTTGTTACTGAGACTAAGAAGAGAATCAGATGCTGAAAAGAGGCTGGCCAAGTTGGAGGATAGAGTTCATGTCATTGAAAACTTTATGGTCACCATTCTTCAAAATCAACAGTCTCAGACAAGTCTACTCATGCAACTGGCTAAAGCACAAAACTTGACTCCTCTCCTTGATGATAACAAAAAGGGGGAGAATAAAGAAGGAGGAGGGGAGCCATCTACAAACATCCAAATATCCAAAGTGCTAGTTCCTGCCATCACTACTTCTCCAACACTTCAAATCAAAGGAAAGATTGATGGAATTGATCTAATCCAGCTAGCAGCAGCTGTGATGAAGGTGAAGGAGCAAAGAAAAAGAATTGATGAAAGGATGCAACAAGTGTTTGGATCTAAAACTTCAAAATCATTATCTGTGAAACATAGCACAAAGGTTGAGCCAATCATTATGGAGCACAAGCCAGTAAGGAGGAATAAGGGTGGATAAACTTCCTTCAGGAATTTGAAACCCATGGTACTCAAGCCATCCACTATATCCAACAGGGACTCTACAAAGAACCCTCTAAATTTAGTAAATCAAAAGAAGTAGATTTTCCTCTTCCAAAACCTGATGAAGACAAAGTTTTGGGTGGCAGCATCATAAAGCACAAAGAGACCAATGATGTAGTGGAAAGAATGAATATGGCTATCATTTATAGAGAGGGAAAGAGTATCTGTGTGATGTAAGGACATCCCAAATTCTCTAAAGCCAAGAGGGAAGAAACCATGAGGTTAAAGGAAGAAGCTAAAAAGCTGAAGGCTGACAAAAGAGCACAAGCAAAGCTTGAAAAACAGCTAAAGTCAAGTCAGGATGAAGAAAAGAAGAAGATTGAAGACAGGAGTGAAGAAGAAAAGATTATAAGCAGAAATGTGGATATGGGGAATGTGGTTGGTGAGAGTGTGAAGGAAAGAAAGGAACGGCAGAAAGGGAACAGAAGGAAGGCCAATGCAAAAATGAAGAGTGAAGATGACACTAAAGAAACCCAATCAAAATCTAAACCACTACCTTTCATTCCTGAACCTTTTGTTGTTGATCCTAGTATAAATGTCCATGGTGAACCAATCATCCCTAAAGAGGAACCTATTAATTGGGACACCATCAACTTGCCTACCTTCCTAACTACCTCTCCACCACCAAAGAAACTGAAAAGAAAATCCAAATCTACACCTCCCCTAACCTCAAGTAAATTCACTTAGAAATATAAACCTAAGCCTAAACCACAAGCCTCAAAGGATGATTATGTTCACATTTGTGACATAAAGGAGTTTACAGATATTGAACTCTATCTGAATGAGCTGGAGGAAGTAAGGGGAATAAGTGCATATAAACAGCTCCCAGAAAGGCTAGTGTTCAAATATAAAGGAAGTGAGGAAAGGACTTGGCCTCTTCAAAGAATTCTGAATGAAGGCTATTCTACCTTGGTTAGAGTCTACTCAGCTATCAAAAGGGATTCTGGCTTTACCAGGACTGTCAAAACTGAGATTCTCAACAAGATTGCTAGCATAAGGAAAACTTGGTGGGAGTCTAATTCCTTGCCTAGAACATTACTCATACCTGAGCATGGAATTACAATTCATAAATCACCTCATTGGTTGATGGAGTTCAGAGACAATAAAGGAGTCAGAAGATTTTTCAGACTTGAAGACCAGCTTAAAATTGCCAGTAATGAAACTCTCAAGGACATGCAATCTAAGTTGGACATTAGTGAAGAAGATGAAGCTGAATTCTACAGACAACTCCAACTCCAAGTAGAGGAAAATGACAGGAGGCTAGGGAAGAAAACAAGGGATCAAAGGAAAAGAAAACAATCTGCTCAGCCTAAAGGAGCATCCTCGGTAACAATGTAATTCTTCAATTCTATCTCAGTTCATACACTTTTGCAGCACTTTTGAATTTCTACTTGAGTTCAGTTCATATATTTGTTAAGTGTTTTGTTATCATCAAGTTAAACCCAAATTTATGCCTACAATTTCAGTAGACATAAATAGGGGAGATTGTTAGGAATATGTGTATTAGTTTGATGATAAGTTAAATAAAACACTTAAGTAGAAATCTAGTGTTTGTAGCCTCAACGGATAAGACCATTCTGGCTATCCGTTGATGTAGTAGCTTTACTTAGAAATAAGTTTAGTATTGTAGCACATTTCAGTTTCTGTATTTAAGTTATAATTCTTAGATGATTGTGGGAAATTATAAGCCATGTTGACTACTAGTGGATATGCAAATAGGAGGGCTAATTGTAAATATTTCATGCCTTGTAATTTTGTATAAGTGAAGTAGTATCAACTGATAAATTAAAGGCCTTCAACGGATGAGAAACAAAGCTTCAACGGATGTCTCTAAAGCTTCAACGGATAACATCCATCAACGGATGAGTGCATCAACGGATAAAGCTTCAACTGCTAATGCATAAACGGATAAAGCCATCAACGGATGAAAAGTTTCAACGGATGCTCAGTTCAATAGCAGTTGACAGTGACAATTCATAAGCTGACAGAGGCACATGGGTTGACAGAGACAATTGAAATGTGGTAGCCTCTTGGAGGAATCAGGAAAATGCGGCATTTCCATTCTGGTGCAAACAAGGAAGTATTCAAAGATTCAAATATTATCATAGATCGCATTGGATAGAGAAATGAAGAAGAAACATGTGAAGAATCTTTTTAATTGTATTTGTACTTTTGTCTTCACTTGTAAACTTGGTGATATATAAACCAAGTTGCAGCTAGTAATTAGAGTGTGAATTTTCCAGAGCTGTTTAGAAAAACATAGAGAGAAAATCATCTAGTTTGTACTAGGACGCAGCTGTGATCAATTCTTTTGAATCACAGATTTTCTGAAATACACATCTCTGGTGGAACAACAAATCCACCAGAAAAGTTTTTAAAGCCTTTGTGTTCTTTACATTTGTGTTTTGAATATATATATGTCTGCACATGCCCAAAGCAATTCACACACAGTTGTTCATCAAAACACTTAGCCTTTGAAACTGCTCAAAACTTGAAAAAGTTTTGAGATTTACATTCAACCCCCTTTCTGTAAATCTCATTATTAGTTCCTTGGGAATAACACAAATATTTGAATATAAACATATTTTTAATTAAATAATACAATAAATAAACTATTTTTTTATGAAGAAGCATCAAATGTCTTACCATTTTTCAAATAACATGTTAATGAAAATTATTAATTTTACTTATAGTTGTAGTTTTATTTTTTCTAAAGAGAATGAAAAAAATAGGACTTTAGCAGCACCACTTTTTAAATTCACCATCATTGAATAATATTTTAAACCTAGATTTTTTAAAGTGAAACATTAATATAAAAATCAATTTAGTATATCTTCGTTATTTTAACGGAGCTTGTGATATCTCATGTCAAATTTTAAATAGATTTAAATATTGGGTCAAGTTCCAGATGTAATAATGTAAAACCAGTCAATTAGTAATTTTGATACATATTATCAATTGACTTGATCGTATAAAGATCTCAAAAATATTAATTTTTATTAATATAAGATATTATAAAATTTATCCTTATTGGTAAGATATTATCGTCGAACTCGTAATTTAAATTTATTAAACCTAGATTATGATAATGTATTTTTTGCTAGGTCATGTAGTCAACTTTCGAGTATTTTTTAAAATGGGTAAAATTCTGATTTTGAAGCTAGTAATTTTCTTTGTTGGTAAGATTCTCTAGTCGAACTCGTAATTTAAATTAAACCTAAGTAGTGACGTTCTATTTAGGGCATGTCATTTAGTCAAATTTCGAGTAGTTTTTGAAAAATGGGTAAAGTTCTAATTTTGAATTTGAAATAAATCGAAATATGTTAATTATAACTTATCTAAATATGTAGTACACATATTTAATGAGACTCGGGTTCAATTTCTCCGGTGATTTCAAGGAGACTTTTTAATCTTATAATATTATTCTCATATTCTCTTATATTATATATAGAGGAGATAACATGTCAAAGTAATTATTCAAAATTAAAATTAATTAGAAACATGATAATATTAAAAATAAATAAATGCAAGACGTAAGATTTGGTCAATATGTCATATTGCTCTTCTTCTACGTCTCCGTCTTTCTCCTACCCGTTTCTGCCGGAATAAAAAAGTAAAACAATACATCAGAATTTAGCACTTTCTTATTACATTAAATAAATTATACATATACATCATTTCTTTCTATACACGCAACACACACTGAAGAATCGAAGATTAGATCCATCCGTTCCATGTGTTTTGAATCAATATACATGATTGTTTGGCCTCAATTAACAAATTTGCTTCATAATTTGATAATTTAGAGCAATTATACATGTGAACTGTGAATATATACATTTGTATTTGTAATTTAAAATATTGAAAGGGGGAGAAATGGCCAGGAGCAGATCATCGTCCAATAGATGGAGGTATCTGAATCCAGCTTACTATTTGAAGCGACCTAAGCGCCTCGCTTTTCTTTTTATATCTTTCGTTTGTGTTTCCTTTTGTGTTTGGGATCGACAAACACTCGTCCGAGAGCACGAGGTACTTCTTTTCATTTTTCCTCCTTTTTAACTCATTGCTTGTTAATAATGTTGTATCATACCTTTTCGTCGAATGTTTCTATTTCTCGATACTTACATTTAAGACGAAGGTGATCATTTTAAACGTTACACTGAAAACAAGTTGTTACAGTTTATAGAAGAGCTTAGCATGATGAATTATAGAATGACATCTGTAATGGTTACTAAACTGGGTCACTTTACTAACATAAGGCTTGCTCATTATATGCAATTTCCGAAGACGTGTCTCAGTAGCCATGGTGTTTGATTAATCAAGCCTCACATTCAACTGACTTAGTCTTATTTATTCTGTCATTGTAGTTACAACTTTATGTACTCACTTTGAAGTAATCAACCATATAAAAAGAAAGAAAGCAAAAGCTAGTAAATGGAGGCGATTTAGTCGAACTTGAAATTTGATCTGATCAAGCCTTTAGGTGATAGATTAAAAAATATATGTTTCTATGTTTTTTATAACATGATTTTACCTAGGTGCCAAATTATTGTAACAATTTTCACTACACAGCAGTCTAGTAGTTTTTAAGTTCGTGTGTTGTTGTCTGACTAACACTGGATTAGAGTAATTAAGTTAACACCATAAATGCATAATAAATTTGATAAACTTGCGAACGAGTACTCCAGGGTTTCTGTATGATATGCATTTATGTGTGATGTGGAATTTCTGTGGATGAAGATTTGAGATACAGGGTTTCAGAATCTTAGTTAAGAGTTAAGACTTCTTTGCTTAGGTCAGTACTCGCAAAGTACTCATTGTAGTTTTTTCCTATTATAGCTTTTAATGTGCATAGTTGTTCAGGATTAGTATGAAAAGAATGAACGATCAATGGATTATTAGCAGTCCCTGAACAGGTCAAAGATGGATATCTAAGTTTTGGTAAACCAGCCAGATAGTATTAACTATGTGAGACAAATATGATATGTTGCAAACATCCAGATGATATTAATTTCCATAGGCTATTCACGGACATCTAAGTGGCATATTAAGCCAAGGCATTCTGCAGGCAGAGCTTGTCCGCCACTGAATACTGATTGACTCATTTGTTTCTAATTGTCAAGGCATTTTAAGTGTTTAAAATAAGAGAAATGCTAGGGACCCCAAAAATTTCCCCAAATGCTGATATGTCACATGATAGATGGCAACTTTCCCAAAAATATTATGAGACCCTGCATGCATACATATGTGTCCACAAATTAAAACCCGCCATGTGTTAGCCACATCATTTGGTAAAAAAATTTGGAAAGATTTTTGGGATACATAACACTACTCTTAAAATAAATAAGAATAGTTATATGTGTTATAAGTAGAATAGCCAAGACATTCTAAGTGCTTAAATTAAATTAGAATAGTTAAATGTGTTTTAATTAGTATAGCTTTCTAAAATAAATATACCCGTTAAAATATGTCATAAAATAAAAAGGCCCGTAGGTGGCCCAATTATTGGCCGACCAAAATTTTTATGTTTCAAATTGAATAATATATAATCTAGACAGATAATATAAACAAGGTATTCATTAAGAAGCATGAGTGCGGGTGCGGGGAATACGAGAATTTGCTGCAAAATAGTATTCGAGAAGTAGGCAATATATTTTCTAAAAAATTGTGTAATGAACATTCCGCAGGCGTAGATGTTCTAAGGAGAAAGAAACCACACTGTACTACTTCCAAATGTATATTGATTATCAAGTTTTAACTGTTGTTGCTCTGTCATAAATAGTGGAAAGAAGTTTATTAAATTATATTTTTTCATGAAATAAACAGTAAATGCTGTTATCTGTTGATGTTGCATTTCTCCTCCCCTTTTACAGTCTTATCAAAATTCAAATGCTGTATTTTTTTAGAGATTTCTTTAAAGAAGGAAAGCTTTGTGTATTAAATGCTCATCTATTCTAAAATTTTCTGGTTTGCAGATTGAGGTTGCTCAATTGAATGAAGTAGTGCATAGGCTACAAAATCTGGTAATGATAACTCATCTCTAACTGCCTGTTTAGTTATGGATTGTGTTCTTCTTAAACTAGCATGTGGAAATATTTTTCTCCGTTCCCTTATTATCTTTCAGTGCTTCTTTTATATTTTCAAATTCTTTCTTAATGGTCGCTATTCTAAATATTTCAATGTAACTGTTCTAAAGCACTTGTGACATAACTGAATCTAAATGTTTTTTTTGGCTACATCATTATTTTCCTTCCAAAAATTATACTGTGTTCTAGTTTACATTGCCAACTTATAATTGTTATTATTATTTTTGTAATTTTACTAGTCAAGTTCAATTTAATAATGAAACCTTTTTTGGGATAAACTTATGTAAGATAAGTATATAGATGCTAAGTCTAGATTTTAGAAGAAAAATGACAAGCACAGTCAGGATAAAATGTTTGTTATGAATTGTAGGTTGAAACCTGTCTAGTGATAGTTACCCAGATACCGGTAAAAGTGTTCCACGCTTAGTTGTCTTTCTAAATATTTCTGTCCCTTTAAAAAAATGTAACTATATGTTGGTTCCAATGACCAATGTTATTAATTTTCTTTTTATGCATTATAATTGTTTTTGATAGTTAATAGAAACTCTTTTCCCTCTCTTCTCTTTGCAGTTTTGTGCATGCATGTTGGTTCAGAGTTTACAAGCACATTAATAGTATCACAGTTTGATCCATTTTCCATGTGCCTTTAACTATATAGCGTCTAAATTATTACATTTTACTTTCAGCTGGAAGAGTCGGATACTGTCAAAGATGCTTTCGGTGGAAAGAGTTTTTTAGGCGTAGAAGATAGTGATGCAAATAAAAAAAAAGGCATTCAAGATGACCCTATTGATTTTGAACGAAGACAAAAAGTAAAAGGTGCTATGCTTCATGCATGGACATCATATGAGAAATATGCATGGGGCAAAGATGAGCTTCAGGTATGTGTATACTAGGAAGTTGAAAAAGTTAGTTTCTATATTGCATCCACCTTTGGTTTTATAAACGCTAAATTACATTCTGGACTTTTTCAAAAGATTAGAAGTTGGTATTTGTTTTAGTTATTTTTTTAATTTTTATAAAACACATGCTTTGTTTAAGTAGGTAGCCTTATTTCTTTTTGTTAAGTTGCTTGAGTTATTTTGCTATAAGTAATAAACTCACATGTTTTTTCTTTCGACCTAAATATTTCTCTTTGATATAATCTTTTCTAACTCTTTTTTTTGTCTTCTAAATTTTGTATTGCAAAATGCAAATATTTCTTGATTGCTCAGTCCAAACTATTGTAACATGCTTGCATGATTCTCAGCCACAATCGAAGGACGGTGTTGACAGCTTTGGTGGTCTTGGTGCAACTCTTGTAGACTCCCTTGACACGTTATATATTATGGGTCTGGATGAGCAGTTTCAAAGAGCTAGAGAGTGAGTTTAAATTTTTATCTGCTAAAACTAATATTTACTTCTTTGCTCCTGTCAATGAATCTATATGGGGGGGGGGGGGGTTGTGGGTTGTTACTTAAGACAATTTAAGATCTTCTTTGAAATAATGGTTTTGTTGCTTATGTGCACTTATATTTATTTGTCAAGTTTATTGCAATTTGTCAGATCTACTGGGCCGGTGGGCCCTAGAATCTATTGAGTATTGACCAAGCTGCATGCTAATTCTGCAGCTTCTTTCATCTTTTTCATGTTTCTTTTTTTGCATTTATATATACATGATGAGATCCCGATTGGTGGAACTTGAAGTATTTTACCTGAAGATTTGATCATGGTATTGCTGCATTCAGTTTGTCAGAAGTACCTTGTGGCTAAATGTTTTTAACCTTCTTCTCTCTATCTTCACAAAATGTTTTATGTCATATATGCATGCATACTAATGATATGGACAATCTTAAGCAATGCAAGTTTAGAAACTAATATTATCTATGTGATGTTCATTGTTTATTTGTTGCAGATGGGTTGCAGACTCTTTGGATTTTAACAAGAACTATGATGCCAGTGTTTTTGAGACAACCATAAGGTTACTTTTGGAGGTTTACTGTTGTCAATTTTTCGTATAATTTCATCTGTCACAGCCTACAATTCAAACTCATTTTTCCTTTAAGTCTTTGGTAATGGATTTTTTATGCGCGTAGACATATATGGTCTGTGCCATCAACCAAGGCTAAGTATTACTAATGTTAATGCTAATTCACCATTCATTTTGTAATAGAGTTGTGGGAGGACTTCTAAGTGCATTTGATCTGTCCGGTGATAAAATGTTCCTTGGAAAGGCCACAGACATTGCCAACAGACTCCTGCCTGCATGGAATACATCTACGGGCATCCCTTTTAACATTATTAACCTAGCTCATGGAAATTGCGCACAATCCTAGTTGGACTAGAGTAAGTCCTGGAATCATGCATTCAAGATTACCAATGCTTGGAATTCTGTATAGTGCTTAATCCTTTCACTTGTATCTGACATCCACCTGTTCGGTCTTTCTTTCACGTCCATTTCTGCATTATGAATATGTTTTGTGCAGTTCTTTTTGTTTTTTAATGTTTGCGTATGTGCTATTTTCTTATGTGTGTGTGTCTTTCTTTCTCTCTTTTTATTTTACATGTAAAACTAATAGCTTACTTATATTCGATATTATCTAAGAACTCAAATAATTTGTTAACGTTGATATGTTTGGTTTGTTATGTAATTGTATTTTTTGTTGTTTAATTAAATAGTTTGTTTATGTATTTGCATGGAGCATAGGTACCACCATGACAACCAGCTATAGTGGTGTAGGTGGGGAATGCATTTTTTTTTAAAGCAAATTAATGTTATCTGCAATATCCTTATAATTTTGGTGTTCTGAGGAGGGCAATAGTTAGGGTCTATTAAGGGCAGTCCAGTAATTAGTAGGAAAACAAAATTAAGGTCAAGCTACCTCAAGTCACACAAGTTTTCTGAGAATTTATTACATGTAATTAAAAGTACCAAAGTGAATCTCTATAAACATTATATCACAATATGAAAGGTTACATCATTTAAGTAAAAAATTTCAACTGATGTTTCCAGAATAGGATATATCCTGTGTTTAAACTTTAGAGGCCATGTTATCCTCTTTAATAGCTTAGTTGTAACATGAACATATGAAAGTAATCTCTCAGGATTTTATAGGAATGACTGTGCGTACCTAATGTGTAATTCTAAGTATACATGGTATAATTGTCAATTTAAAAAATAGCCTAAGGTTTAATAGGGTTTCTATATTTCTTATAAGAAAATGTAACCTTTATTAATTTGTAGAGCTGGTAAATTTTTATCAGTTATGAACAAGTCTTTGTTTCCATTAGTGGTCCTCTACCTATTTCTCTAAGGTTTGTTTTTTTACTTTTAACATCGTTTGTCTATCTTTAAGCACTTTTAACTCATTCCGATGTAGGTAACAATAATACTGAACTGTGACTTGTTTATAGCCTGAAACTGTGATATTAGAAGTTAAACAAAATAGATGCATTTTTTCATTACATCTTTGATGTTAAAAGACGGAACAATTGTCCAATTAAATCATCATCCTACTCTTTTCTAGAACTGTCACATACACTTTGCCAGAACTGTCATTATTTTTTTTTAATTTGCTCTTAATGTTACTACTATCTTATAAAAAAACTGAAGTCTTTGTGTTTTGTTATCAGGGAGACAGTATCCTTGCTGATTCTGGCACAGAGCAACTGGAATTTATTGCTCTTTCTCAGAGGACTGGCGATCCGAAGTATCAGGAAAAGGTATACATGTATTTTTTTCTTAAATTCGTATAGTAAGCCAGTCTGATTGGTTAAGATATATAACTATAAACTTAATATTAGTTTGTGTTTTTTAGTTTCCTTAGTAGGCATCATGTAAGGCTATATAAAGATCTCTAATTCTTGTAAGTGATTTAACTTTTCAGTAATATGATTATTTTTATCTAATTATATTGTACTAGTGCCTCTAATTTGCAGAGGTGTTGACCAAGCCTCTAAGTTCATCTGACATATCCGTTTCTTGTAGCAATCTGGACATGATTGATATGTTTATGCTCTCGCTTGAGAAGAAGAGTTAAGATATATAGTTCTAACCTTAATATTAGTAGTTTTGTATTAGGCAATGTATAAGGCTATACAAGGATCTCTTATTCTTGTATGTGACATAGCTTCTTCAATCTAATTACAAAAATGTCGTATTTGTCTTACTATATCTGTGAATTGCTACTTGGTTTACCTCTAACTCCATACACGCCCAAGAAAAGGCCTGTAGCCAAAGTGTGATTTGGTTGTTGGGCCAATGGAATCAGAATAAATAAGGCTATTTCCTTGATCTGCCAACGAAACAGAGAAATGTCTTCACTAATGTAGAAGAGTTCTTAACAAGTAGATCATTTGTCTAACAGAGCATCTGTTAGGTGTTATGATAAATATGAGTAGTCTTGTTGTAAAGAGTTGGTCATTTCCTTTTGCTTTATTTGCTGATATCTCTCCGCTTAAGTTATTTCATTCTATGGTTTTTCAGGCAGAGAATGTTATTTTACAGCTTAATAAGACCTTTCCGCCTGATGGTTTACTTGGCATTTTTAAATCCACATAAAGGGACACCATCC